>NW_003101681.1:2471403-2487379 GCF_000003855.2 Blastomyces gilchristii SLH14081 | reverse complement strand
TTCACCAAGAGTAGTACAAATGAATTAACTTTTTTAAATATGGATTTAATAAAGATAATATTATAAAGTAGTTAATTTATACCTATTAAGATCTAGGCTACTATACCAGTCTTTTATATATAATAAAGTATTTTACTGAGGTAATTTAGTAAATATCTCACTTAAATAGAAAGTAATTAATCTGTAAAAAAGAGAATCTGACATCTCTCTTAAATTACTACTTTATTAAAGTAAATATTTACACTCAGCAGAGCAGTTCTATAAATAGAGAAAGAATATTATATATAAAAATAGAAGTGTCTTTCTATCTAGACTAGCTGCTGAGATTATAAATTTTATATTTAATCTTATTTAATCTGATCTTATACATTTCTTAATATAAGTCTTATCAGAATCAAGTATTAAAAAAACCTGAAAATAGATTATTTCTTTCAGAAATGATGTCAAAAATGATCAGATTTAATTTAAGAACAGTGAAATAAGAGTAATTTCTCAAAATAAATAGTGAAAGATAATCATTCTTTTAAAATCAGAATAAGACTGAGACTGAAGATTAAATTCAGTCTTATTCAGTTCATTCAGTTATTGCTTATATAATCAGAATTTGATAATGATTATTAATAATACTTATGAAATAACTAAATACATTCTTATATAAGTTTATTATTTACTTTCTTATGAAAACTACACTTCTCTGATATACTATGATCAGAGATATTAAACTGTCTGATAATTTCATATTTTATAATTATAAGTTTCTTAATTATTTCTTCTCATAATTGTCTCTGATAATAGTAATAAATATCTTATTCAGAAGCCTGCTTTCTCTTAATACTTACAGAATTCAGAGAGTCATTTAATACAGATATCTCTTTCACTTTAAATACTTTTTATAGAATATCAGCAAGTGTCTCTGAGCTCACTGATTCTGCTAGTTTTTTAACTCTCTTGACTGTGCACACTGTGTGCAATCTTTTATATCATGATTTTAGCATTCACAGTTGAAGCAAGCTTGATGCTTATAATATCAAGGTTTTCACTTAGAGAATCTCTTTTTCAGAGAATTCAGCACTTTAGTGATAATATTCAAATCTAGATTCATTGCATTCAGATATATAACTTGTGTTATAGAAGTCTGATTACTCATTCTTCACTGAGATTAGACTGATTATGTAACCGTGTCTGAGATCAGAACCAGATTTTTTGATAGTCTCATTATCAATTCAACTGATTTCATTACACAGTTTTAACATTAGATAGTAGTTTCATACTGTCTCAGTGAGACTTACTGTCTACTCTTGTTACATTTTTCAAATGAAACCATGATTTTCACTTCTTAATTTAAATTATTTTTATTACTTTAAATGACTTTAAATCTCATTTGAGCATTATTAAAAAGTGTTACTTTTTAAAAAATTAAAAATAGTCTAAAAAAAACCTTAAAATGTCTAAAAATAGTAACTTTATATCAAGAATGAGAATAAATGAGATCAAATGAAATTACTTTCTCATTTTTTTCAAGTCATGGTTTCATTTTAAGATCTGATATATAGTCACTTTACATGTTTTTTTGATGACTAGTCCTAGCGGGATTCACGCCAAGAAATGTATGAGACCAGATCAAATGAGATGAAATGTGAAATTCATAGTCTCAGTGACCAGTCTAACTGAGATATATTTAATTACAGTATTTTCTATGATAATTGACTTACTTATTTCTGTACAATGAGAATATTATATACTTCTTTCACTGTGTCTGATTACAAGGTTAAGTATTTTCATTTCACTCTCAACTCAGATGTAAGATATGAATGAAGATCTATAAACAGATAGATATTAAAAGCATTTCATCTCAATATAGATAGTGTAAGCTGAAGTATGTGAAGTATTAAGATGAAGATGACTTACTTATCTACGCTCAGTGAAGTGTTATAATACTTATCGTAATAAATTCACTTTCTCAGGTATACAAGATCTATTTGAAGACTTATTTATATTATAAGACTAATATACTCTAAGTCTGGGAGATCGATCTTTACATATATCATGACTGACTCTACTTTTCTATTAGAGTAGATGGCAGCGTATCTAGAATTTGCCAATGTAAACTCAGTTAAGTCTGATCTTATACATTTCTTGACGTGAGTCTCACCAGGATCAAGCCTCAAAAACAATCTGAAAAATGAACCCATTTCTGAGAGAAATGAAGTGAAAGATGGTCAGATTTTATTTCAAGAACAGTGAAAATGAGAGTAATTTTCTCAGAATAAACTGTGAAAAATGATCATTCTTTCAAAATCAGAATGAGACTGAGACTGAAGATTAAAATCAGTCTCATTCAGTTTATTCAGTGATTGCTTATATAATCACAATTTGATAACAATTATTGATAATACTTATGAAACAACTAAATACATTCTTGTGTAAGTTTATTCTTCACTTTCTTATGAAAACTACACTTCTCTGATATACTGTGATCAGAGGTATTAAACTGTCTGATAATTTCATGTTTTACAATTATGAATTTCTTGATTATTTCTTCTTATAATTGTCTCTGATAATAGTGATAAATATCTTAACTTGAGTAGAACTTTCACTTCATTCTCACTTCTATCAATGAAATTGTCAGAATATCACACATCATCAGTGCAACAGTTGAATATATACTCTTAATAATTTTTCATAACTCTAGAATTGATTTGATGTGTAAATTTATCAGATTATCTTGAAGATAGCAGTTAAATTCAGTTTTATAAGTATATAGTTTTGCCTGATTTTCAGTTGCAATCAATGTATACAAGTTCTGTTTCAAAGTTAGTATTATAGTTCTATATAATATGAAGTATTATCAAAGATTGTTACTTACTAGAGAATTGTATTTCACTATCTTCACATCTCAAACATCTACTCATTCAAATCTCTGATAGTTAGCATTGTAGTAGTCTCAGACTAATTTAATATATAAGTCTTATTTCTTCTCTGTTCAATCTTGAGAAGTGTAGATATTAACTTGATAAGAGAGATCTAGTAGAGCTGCTACAGTATAGTACTCTGCAAAAGATTGTTCAGTTTACTGTAGTAATATACTAGTTTATCTCTTACAGCAATAATAGCCTGTGCTATAGCATCATCTCAGACTGAATTTCTTTTTAAGTGATTCAACTGCTTCTTAAGATGAGTAAATAAACTGATATACACTTATCAGACTGACTGCAGCATTGATGTACAAGTGATTGAGACTATCTTTATTATCTTATAAAACAGAAACAGTAAATCAATCATATATTTCAACTGAGTTCACTTTATATCAGAAAGTTTCAATATCTGAATCTTTTCTCAATCAGAGTATTGCACTTAATAATCAATAATCTGATATAATTGAAGAGTCTGAACAGTTATTTTATATATTGAACTTCACTGTATTCTAATATTCTGTATCATATTCAGTGATATAACTGATTTATTTATTTATTGAATATCATGAAATTATTATTATTATTTACAGAAGATATAAATCATATTAGCAATGTTTTAAATCTGTGATATTTAAATTATTAGTCAATCTATTCAAAATTAACAGTAGTATTATCAAAAAGCATTATTAAAAAACAATATTAAAAAGTATTATCAAAAAACATTATCTTTTATAAAGTAAATGTAAAAGTTACTTGAGTAATCACTTTTATCTTATTCTTATCTCAAGAATCAGTCATCTCATTATTCTTCATCTCAATGTTAAGATTCTTTATCAGTGTTTGTATTACAAGTTGAATTATATAAGCAATATAGAAGATATGACCTTGTTTATCATTTCAGCAATACAAAGTCAATTTTTACTCTAAGCTCTTCATTATAGTGTAGTTATTTGCAGCATTGTTAGTTGTAATTGTAAGAAGACTGAGACTAATATCTCAATAGTCATTTTTAATCACAGTTATTAATATCTCTGCTATACAATTCTCAGTATAACTACTGATTAATGATTCAAATTCAATTAATATCTCTTAATAAGTTCAGTTCTCATCAATGTAATAACATATAACTCTTATAAATGCAAGATTGTTTATACTAGTTTATACATTCACTGTGAGAAACACTCTTCAATAATTCTTTAACTCTGATTCTAGATATTGTATATTGACTTTGTAGTATATCTCAAGATTGAACTGAAGACAGAATCAATATAGAATATAAAGATTTGAATTAAGTATTTAAAGAAGTGTTTGAAATTCAGAGTTTTCAATTAATTGAAGAGAAAGATTCAGAGATATATATATATAAAGTAATTATTCATGAAAGTTATTAGATAAGAGTTGTGAAATCAGAGTACTAATATATGATTATTTTCATATGATTTTCTTCAAATTAGAAAGTTAGTGTTATTAAAAATCATTATCTGATAGAGTAACTTATCAGCTCAGTAGTAATTTTCTAATTATTTTTCTTTTATTATCTACATTCTGATAACTTCAGATATTAGAAAATTTCTTCAGAGTTATAATCAGTTTATAATAAATGTTTCTGAATAAAGTTACAGTGATTGCAGTAGAGAGATAACTCTTCAGTAATCTATAATACAATCTGTTGATAATTATTTCATAGTTCATCTCAGTGTTTATATTGAGTTTTTCATAAATTTCATGTTCTGAAATCAGATGTGAAGAATGATGTGATTATTTATTATAATTGAAAGAGAGTATTCTGTGTTGAATTGTAAATAACATGGACTTTGTGATTCACAGTGATTTCTTGAAGAGTTTATGAATCTTTAATAGAAGTAAAAGAAGTGAAAGAAGTGAATTCAGAAGATATAATAATAATGTAAGAAAGATAATAATTTATTTTCAATAACTAATCACTGATGTGTATAAGAAGAATTAATATAAGAGAAAATAATCTTGTTTCTTAGCTTAGTTATAATTTTAGTACTAACTCAGATTGAATATTATCAATGTATAAAAGTAAATAAACAATCTTAATTAATCTCTGTCATATTTTTTAAAATATATTAATATTATGAAAGAGAGTGTTATTAAATTACATTATCAGATAATATCATTAAAAATATATTAATATTGTGAATATCAATATTGAAAAAATGTTGATATTTATACATTATAGTGATTTATGAATTATGATAGTTAAATATATATATATATATATATTATTCCTGACTTGATTACAACTTGTACAATAATTTTTAAAAACTTAAAATTAATTTCAATTATTAATAATTATGAACTTATAACTAACTAATAATATAAAAAGAAAAAAACTTTTTCTACTCATTATCTTTCTTTTCTTTCTCATTCTTCTTATTATTCTTTATAATCTACTTTTTCTTCTTCTTCTTCTTCTTCTTCTTCTCATCTGAGATGATAATCATCTTAAAATCTCTCTTCACTATCTTTTCAGAGAAGAGTTTCTACTGCTCTTCTTCAGTCAGATTAATCTGTATCTTAAAATTCTGCATTTTCTGATCTGCTGTCTTGAGTTTCATCTCAGTGATAAGCAGATTAACATACTCAGATAGCAGGGCTGTCTTCTCAATATTCTGAATCATGAAGTGTATTTAAGATCTGAACAAGGTCTTAATTCTCTTCTTCTCTGTCAGTTTCTGCTAATCAATTAGAGAACAGAAGTATTATCAAAAATTGTTATCTCTTAATAAATAAAACACTTATCAGTTTTGACTTCTTTATCTCTCACTTTAACACTCTTTCAATCTTCTTCTGTTATTACTTATTTATAGCAATACTCTTTTTCTCTCTCTCTCTCTTTATCTTAATTTTAAATTATTCTCAGAACTTCTTCTGATCTCACTGCTACTGTATAAGACTCTTCACTATCTTCTTCTTCAATCTCTTATAGACAGTGCTATCTGTATTATTTCTATACTTAGTTCAGTCTAAATCTATCAGAAGTGTTACTTAAAATTGTTATTATTCTACTCTCTTACAGAGCCTCTTCAAGATATTATAATATATCTTATAATCTGTCTTCTCTCACTTAAACATCTTCTTCTTCTCTTTCTTTAATCTGTGACAGTGCTTACATACCTTGATGATTCACAGAACTGCAGAATATTTGAAGAGAAATAACATGATTAATTTCAGTGAGTGTTAAAGAGAAGTGAAGATAGAAGAGATAATCAGAAATAATATAATAATAATAATAATAATAATGATAATGATGATAATGATAATAATGATAGTAATGATAATAATAATAATAATGATGATGATAATAATAAAAGAAGAAGTGTATTGAAATATATTACTGACTTATCAAATATAAAGAGACTCAAAGAAAATATTAACAGCTTTCAGCAATGTACAGAAACAGCTACAGTGTTATATAGCAATATCATCTTCATTCAATACATGCACTGTTAATATTCTTTGTATACAGTTATTATATAATCTGTATCAGAGATACATGCAGAAAACAGATCTTTATTACTAGAATAAATGATTATAGCAATTCTCTGTTTTCATATTATAAAGATAAGTTATTCTCATTTCTTTCTTCTCTCTTTTCTCTTCTTCAATCAATCACTAATTCCAAGCTGGTATGAAAACTGTTAAAACACTCTCAGAAACTCTCAAATTGAAGAGTATAGACTAATCAAATTTTAAATACAGAAGAAATCAAATTATCTTCTATAGATTCAATTATTCATTCTTCTTTAAATAAAACAGTAGTCATGTTCCTCTTCTCTCTCAATCAAATGAAACATGGTCTGTGAAAAGTGAGTATCATGTCAGATTATAATGATTAACATAGCCTCAGTACACAGAGCTGTATATACACAGTGCATGCTGAACTGAGAGACTGTATAAGTTACAAACTGATGTCAGCATCTCAGAGAGAGCTGTGTGATATGAGAAAGCTACAACTCTCAGCTACATATGTAGAGAGTGAATTGTTGTAGTAAGTGCATGTGTATTATATGAAAGTAATACTATTTAATAATACTCAGTCTCTGATATTATGAAAATAGAGTCTCTCTGTGAGATCTGTTTTTATCAGAAGTCAGAGAATCTTATATTTCTTAAGATTATCTTCATATATCTTATCTGTGAAATCAAGGAAGAGAATTATCAATTTCAGTGTTCTACTCTTGATGTTGTTTAAGTAGCAGCAGAGTTCACTCTGATCACACTTTTTAAGTGTATATTTTCTAAATATTCACATTTATACAGATATATACTGATTATTTATTAGATAATATTAAGACAATGACTCATTGCAGCTATGTTACTCTCACTGTGAGAGATACACAGTTAATAATAAACATTATAAAGACTCTGAGAAGTGAGTATTTTAAAGATACTGTAGCTCTACAATCTTGATTTTTTTTATTTTTATTTTTTCTTTTTTTCTTTTTCTTTTCTTTTTTTTTTCATTCTGATTTTTTCTTATTATTATTATTATTATTATTATTCTTTCATTATACTCATATGCAAGCAGAGCTTATAATGAGTCCTTGCGTGATGTTAAATACAGGTCAAGTGTTGATTATACAGGAGGAAATACAGGTGTTGAGACCATGCCAAGATAACAAGAACATAGGAAAATACAAAGGAGTGACAATTAGATACATGTGATAATAACTTCCCAGCCCAGGAACATAGAGCGATTCATTGGAGCGATTTGTACACCTCTGTATTTATTAGAAACCTGAGGTGCTTGAGTTCTGGATTTAATATATTCCCTGCGGGTTTCGAACCCACGCGCCTTGATTTCCCACGCCAAGGCACTACCGGGTGGCCGCATTAACCATTCGGCTACCAGGGCCTGATTTTTTCTTGTTTTTGTTTTATTTTTTATTTTTTGTTTATTTTTTGTATTTTATATTTTTTTCATAATTAAAATTATATGAATTATGATCTGTATTCAGAAAAATAATGATATTTGATAATACTCTCTGTTAAATTTTCAACAAATGAGTACTATATTATGATATTATGTAAGTGAGAAGTGATTTCATAATCTTATTTAATATTATTCTCAATAATAAGATCAGAATGAAAATGTGACTAAGAATTCAAATATATTCTTTATTCAGAACTAGATTTTTATTTCAAAAGTGAATTTAAGACCTTTAATATTTGAAATAATGTGATTTGAAATCAATGTGATGAATACAAACTATGATCAGAAGTAATACTTTTAGATAACATGATAACTGTAAAGTTTGATTCTGATCTCAGATACAGTCACACAGTCAGTCTATATAGAAACATAGCAGATCTTAAGACTTATTAAAATTCTGTTAACTATCTGTCTGTAAGTTCAGATTTAATCTGATAATATAATTATATCTGACTTAGCTAGCTGATTGCAGTATTATTTTTTCAGTTATTATTAAAGCTTGATAACTTCAGCAGATCTTCTGACTTAATATATTTCATACTCAGATTCTTATTCTGTGCAGCAGTCTCAGATAGTATATATACTTCTGAAGAGATTATGAATAATTATAACAGAATCTTCAGATTCAGTATAATTATCTATCTGTGTAAATGTTCAATCTTCTGCTACAGGTCTAAGATCTGATTTTCTCTATTCTTATTAATAATAATAATTGCATCAGTGAAGCTCTTCATTATAAATACTTGATTCACAGTGAATGTCAATTGTTATTTAACTTCTGTCTCAGTCTGTCACTGTGTACATAAGACCTCAATCTCATTTAGAATTCTTGTATATATACAGAGCTTTGATTTCAGTTCAGCAGTCTCAGCTGCTTTTCTTACTGTTTTGAGTAAACTCTCTGAGAGATTCTGCATATCTTTCAGTTCAGATAGCAGAGAAGAGTGTTATTCATATTAACTAGAGAAGATATTCATTTCAGTGATTTCTTGTTAATTATATAATATCTATTATTATATTACTATATTATTATATTACTATATTATTATATCACTATATAGTTATATGATTTCTGTTATTATTATACAACTTCAGTGATAGTTATCTCTCTTTTATTCTTCTAAATAGAGAGTGATCTTCTTTGAATCTGATTCATTACTTATATTCTCTTTCTTACACCTCATTCATTTATATACATGGCATTCATCTGAGTGTGAAGTTTTTCTTCAATAAGTAAAGCAGTATTAATCAGATGCTCTTTCACTCATTACTTCTTTATACACTATCTTTTGAGATGTTTTAGAACCACACTGATATAATAACTATGAATCACTTTGTAGATGAAATTATCATGCTCTGAAGAAGCCTGTGCTTCTTACCAGTTTTTAAACATGCTATCAGATGTGATTCAAAGGTTTCTTGAGCCAGTATATGATTACAGACGTACACTGACTTCTTATATACATTATCTAAATTAATTAGTGGCCGCTAGGGCCTCTTTACATTCGTAAGCGTGTTCGGAAGCAGCCGCGGTATTATTCAGCAGTTGTACATTCTTCCGAACTACAGAACAACATTATCTTTTTTTACATATCTGAGAGAAGCAGAGTCATCTCAATATAAGTGATACATCTGTTACATTAGAGTTCAGCTCAAGGTTCAGAATCACCTACTCTACTAGATAACTTATTGATAGAATAATCACTTATTATGAGAAGGTTTGTGAGTTGCAAGATGAGATTGAGATCAGTTTTTACCAGAGTATGAAATTTAATAATGAGACAATGAAAGAGCTTTAGAATAAAGAAAAGTAGAGTTAATATTCATCTACAGAATCTGTTTATTTCAATTTAATAAATTCTTTATCATTTTTCATCTCTGAAATGCTAACTTTTAATGATGATCTGAATTAATCTGTCTATTGCACTGCAGACAATCTTATGAATCTTATGCAGATAATACTCTGAAATCAACTGACTGCAGTTAAAATTACATAACATCTCACTACATCTGTTTCTGTATAAAGAGATACTATAAGAGATGAGTTACAGAAATATCAGAAAAAAGTCAAATATACTTTAGACATTAAATCAGTGCTTACATTTAATAGCTCTAATTATAAAGTCTGACATGTTAATATGTTAACTGATATAGAAGTTATTAATGAAACTAATATTCTATTAAAGACTTAATAAGAATTCTCTTCTACATATTATATTAATTCTGAGAAGTGAAAGATCTGTTTCAAGTCTCTATATAGATATATGCTGTCAAGCCTTGTTGAGAATGTTTGAACTACTATTGAAATCTTAGAAGCTGATAATACTGCAACTCTATGAGACAAGATTAATATTGAATATATAATATCACTGACTGAAGAACATGTTAACATCTTCAAGTAGTTAACAAGATTACAAGTTAAGAATAATTATTATCTTATTTTTCAGAGATGTTTCTGCTATCTTATTATCTATTACAAAGAGCTATGTCAGAGTACTGAAGATGTATATTATGATCTTTTTCTTAACAATCTACAAGATTATCAAAGATCATTTGTCAAGACACATCTGAATGAGTTTTTCTTCACTGACTAAGAACTCATTGTCAACATTGATATTGATGATTTGATGACGTAACTGATTAATTATACATTCAGAAAGATCATCACTGAGCTGAAAAAGCAGTCTCAGACTGATTCTGTGACTGTGAAAAAGAACAAAGATAAGAATAAAGACACAGTTATATGAAAGTGTACTCACTGTGAAAGAGATGAATATACAGTTGACAGGTGTTTCATCTTACACTCTGACAAAAGAAGAAAGAAGAAGAATAAGAAGAATGATAACAAAAAGAAAGAGAAGAAGAATGACTTGATAAGTTCTCAATCAGCAGTAAATGCAGTAATTACAAAGATTGAGTTCTATTTCTCTTTCACAGTCACTGAAAAAGCATTCTCTAGATCTTGATATTTGAACACATCTGTATGTCTGAATATAATAGATAAGCTTCATTCTTGTTGAAATATCAAATCTTTTGATGATATCATCTCTGTCAATTCTGTGACTGAAGAAACTGAGTTTATCAAGAGAATTGAGACTGTTATCTTGAAGATTGAGAGTGATGATATTAACTTGCAGAATGTTCACTATATTTCTAATATTACAGTTAATCTGCTCTCATTTACAAAGCTTAAAGATCAGAGGTTTTAATTTATATTATCTTTCACTATTCTCTCACTTTTCATTTGCAGAGCTCTGAATGATGTCATTTTTCACACAGTTCAGATTACTCAGAATAACATTTATAAGATCACTGAACAGAAGTTTAATGAGAATTCTAATCATTTAAACAAGATAGTCAAGTATATTATGACATCTCATGAGTATAATTTTGACTAAAAAGTTGATTTTTCTGTCACTACTGTTACTACTGTTGATAACATTGATTCTGTGAATATGAAATCACAGATATCAAAGATATCAAAGACTCTTTTGAATTAGTATTATAATCTCAGTCATATTCACACTAATACTATAACTGCTATAGTCAAGAATTCTCATACTGAAGTTATAATTAAAGATTCTAAGACTAAGTTCTTTTATAAAGAGTGTGTCAAGACAGGTATAACATGAGATTATTTGAAAACACTGATATCTAGATCTATTCAACTTATTGAGAAGAGCTATATTAATCTTGTAGATAATAAATATATATTGAAAGACCTCTCTGATTACTTCTTAGAGTTTCATCAGAGAATTAAATACTGAATACTTATTATCTGTGATATTACTTACTACTGTTGAGTATATTTTTTAAAGTGCAAGAATGAGACTGTTCAATACTTTGAGTTGTGACTCAGATTTATGAGTAATCTCAGTTATACAGTTCCTGCTTTTCTACAGACTGATATTGACAGTGTATTTCAGTCTGTATATATGCATGTGGCTATAAATTTATATAATATCAAATGAGAATCAATGATACTACATTTATCACATCAAGATAATATTTCTGAGTGTGAGATTCACACTATTATGAAATGAGTTAAAGCTGCTTTTATAAAAGTTAATCTCTCTAAGAAGTTCTGAACAGATGTTCTAGAGACAGTTATTACAATAATTAATAATACTCTTATATTTACAGTTCTTTACAACTCAAAATTTTGACTCTCTACTACAGAGACTTCTGTGATTTCAAGCTTATATAAGATCTCTTAATATGCACTTACAAATACCTCACTGAATGTGAGGCATTTTCACTAATTAAGTGCAGAGATCTTTATTTACTTGTATAAATCTCAGAAGCCTGTGAATAAGCTTTCTTTATATACTGATTTCTATTATATTATTGAATTCAGTGATATATCAATTTATTATCTATGAAATTCTGAATCTGACAAGGTTATTATTAGTAGTGATATGAGATTCTTAATCACTGAAAAATCAGAATCAGCTGTTACATCTATAGTACTTATTAGTTATATTATTAAACTGAGACCTGATATTTATCTGATTGATGATAAAGATGCTTCTAACATTAATAATCTGAATTCTACATAGTTACAGCTTGTGAAATTACTGACTACTTATACTCTGAGCTCTGTTACAAGTAATCTTCTGAAATTCTATAAGAATGCTATATATTAATCAGAGAGAATAGAAGATTATTAAAAGAAGTTTATATAATACAAGATTACTAATCTGAAGAGATGTAAGATATAAAGTTTAATTCTAAGATTCAATGTTCTGAAGAATAAATTAATTACTTCAGACTATTAAGTATTTCTTAAGAAAGATAGATTTATAAATCTGAATACTGATTCTATTAATATTCTTAGAAAATTATATTAAGTGATTTATAATAACTAACTTAGAAAGAGTTTTAGAGAAGAGATTTATACTTCTATTATCACTGATACTGCTAATCATATTCTTTCTATCATAGTAGTATAACACAGTTAAACACTCTGTTAAGTAAATATAGTAATGATATATCTATATAAGTACCTCACTAAGAAGATCTACATGAGATAACTCACTGAATTTAAGACAGATTTACTGAAAACACTTGTCTGTGTGATTGAGAGTAGTTTATACAGTCTGAATTCTGCAGTGAAGATCTAATATAATTACTTAACTACTCTATTTTTTGCCCCGGTGACTGAATGATTAATGCAGCCACCTGATAGCGCCTTGATGTGAGAAATCAAGACATGTGAGTTCAAAACCCGCAGGGAATACATTAAATCCAGAACTCAAGCACCTCAGGTTTCTAATAAATACAGAGGTGTACAAATCACTTCAACAAATCGCTCTATGTTTCTGAGAGGAAAAGTTATTATTGCATGTATTTAATTATCACTTCTTTGTATTTCCTATGTTCTTGTTATCTTAGTGTGATCTTAACACCTGTATTTCCTCCTGTATAATCAATACTTGGCCTGTATTTAACATCACGTAAGGACTCATATTAGCTCCGCTTGCATATAAGTATAATGAAAGAATAATAATAATAATAATAATAATAACTGCTCTATTAAGTGATCTTGAATTTGCAGTCCGTGTCTATAACTCAGTACTCTGATATTATATATTCAGATATCATCTATATATAATAATCTATGTTAATAATCTTAACATTATATCGGAAGTTTCTGAGAATGTTAATTAACTAGTGAGTAGACTGGCCGCTGAGACCATGAATTTCATGTTTGATCTTATTTGATCTAGTCTCATACATTTCTTAATGTGAATCTCACTGAGACTAGTCATTAAAAAAACATGCAAAGTGACTATATATGAGATCTTAAAATGAAACCATGACTTGAAAAAAATGAGAAAGTGATTTCATTTGATTTCATTTAGTTTCATTCTTGACATAAAGTTACTATTTTTAGACATTTTAAGGTTTTTTTTAGACTATTTTTAATTTTTTAAAAAGTAACACTTTTTGATAACACTTAAATGAGATTTAAAGTCATTTAAAGCAATAAAAATGATTTAAATTGAGAAGTGAAAATCATGATCTCATTTGAAAAATGTGATAAGAGTAGATAGTAAGTCTCACTGAGACAGTATGAAACTACTATCTAATGTTAAAACTGTGTAATGAAATTAGTCGAATTGATAATGAGACTATTAAAAAATCTGATTCTGGTCTCAGACACAGTCACACGGTCAGTCTACTAGTAAGTATACTCAGTGAGAAATTGAAAGTCAAGAATCTATATCAATTAACTAAGTATTTAAGTATGAACGTTAATTATTTCAATAAAGAGATTGAGTTAATATATTATTTATATATTAAATATTATATTGAAGATTTCTATCTTAATAATATAGTTATTATTAAGACTCTGATAAAGAATGAATTTTATATTAATAATTTCTCAATATCTGAGAAAGAAGCTGATTTTATAATTCAGTGATATTAATATAATACGAACTACTTATAATATCTTGCAGTGAAAACACATTCTGATATTACTTATACAGATACTCTGATTTCATAGTATTCAGTGAAGTAATCTTGTATATCTCTAAGTTTTAATGAGACTGAATATATAACTCTTAGTAAAACAGTCTGCAAAGTAATATAAATCTGAAATCTTATGATTAAGCTTGACTTTATTATCACATCTCTGATATGAATTCTCAGTGATAATAAGAGTGTTATAGATCTTACAAAGATGACAGTTATTATAATTAGAAGAAAGTACATTAACACATATTTTCATTTTTTATATTGACAGTTGAATTAGAGAGTTATCAACTTGAAATATATTTCTATTACTCAGATAACAGTGAATAAACTTACTAAATTCTTAAACACTGTGATATTGTGCAATTCATGATTTTGCTAGGTCTTACAGGTGAAAAAGTCAGAAATGCTTAATTTTACAGGTTTATTTATATTTGATTTTAACAGACTATCTTGATGAATTGAGTGTTTTTATATGTGATTTCTGTTATCTTGAGAGAAAGTGTTAACTATTACAGTTATTACGGTTAGCAATCTTACTAGATTATATGACTTATCACTATATTAAGCTCTTTATAGATAGATCTATTAATATAATCTTTAACTATTCTACAGATTATATATTCTGACTTATTAATTCTTTTATTATATAACTTCTTACAAGCTAGTAACTTTTTTAATTAAGTAAGCTTTACACCTTTCATATATTACATTAATATTAACTTTTTACATGTAAGTTATAAGAGTTTATAAAGGCAATTGAACATGCTCTGAAACAGTAAATACTTTTTCAATATTTTATTATGAAAATTCAAATTTTGTATTAAAATTTTGATCTGTTTTTCAGATTTGAGAAAATTAGCTGTTTTTATGAAAAAACATTATATTTATTATATTATTTAAGTATTTTTAATCTTTCTATTTCATACTCATATCTAAGCTACTGATGAAGATATTAAAGAAAGCAATGTTTATATCTATTATATATAATTCTCACATAAAAATACATTCTTTTATTATTATACTGCTTTAATTGTTATGATGTGATGCACTCACATCAGAATTAAGTGTGTAAAAGCATGATTAGACTATAATAAGAGAGTCAAAGAAGAGAAAAGAGAAAAAGCTTATGACAATCACACACACTGATCTTATTCCATGTGACATTATTAATTCCTTCTCATTTTCAGTTCCATTTTCATTTCCTTTCATTCTTCATATATTCAAGGAAAGTTTTTTTCCCCTTCATTCCTGTCTTTCCCGCTGCTTGTTAAAATAGGTCTGGTATTTCGCCGAAAAGAAAGTATGGAAAATATGAAACTAAAGAAGAGGGAAAGAACAGAAAAAAATACATTCAAAAAGAAAATAAGGAAAAAAAGATGCAAAATCATATATGCAGTCAAATGCCTAGATGAAAACAATAGATCATACAGATAGTGTATGTATGTAAGAGTAGTAATATAATTAAACAGTATATAGATAAAGCAAGAAGAAGTTATCAAAGAACTCACTCTTAAGGAAAGAAGAGTTGGAAAAAAAAGAGAGAGAAAAGGAAAAACTGAAACTGCCTCTCAGAGACTGGGAGAATAGGATATATAGAAGAAAAAATGAGGTAAAA
>NW_003101681.1:2406960-2470583 GCF_000003855.2 Blastomyces gilchristii SLH14081 | reverse complement strand
GCAGTCTTCGTCTGGACGGGTTGAGAGAGCAGTGTTGCCTCCCCGCTGGCCAGCCGATTTCTGAAATGATGTGGTGTTTATCTGTGCCTCGCGTCAGGGCTACGTTTTGATCCTGCCAGAAACTCCATGCCCAACTTGCCGCTTCGTCGACCGCCACGCCTGCGAAGAATGGGTGCACATTCGCCATGACGACATCGGCTTCCTTGGCCAGTTCGGGGGTCCAGTTATCGCCCAGATCAGAGGTGGCAACGGGCATATCGGCGCCCATAGATTTCAGCTGGGACTTGACTTCCTGCATGTATTTTACCAGTGCGGTGGTGGTGGTTAGGGGTGAGTTGGAGTTTTTGCCGCGGTAAAGCACTTCGTTTCCGACGATGACACCCATGAAGACGGATTTGTTTTTGGTTTCTCGGACGATCTCGTACAGCTGCTCCATCTGGCGGTCGTTGGTGGTGGCATTATTATCAATCCAGACACCCAGCCAAAGCTTCATATCTTTCAGCTCCAGCCTCTGCATCGCGTGGAGAACCATCTGTGTCTGGTTGCAGTCTGTACCGTAAAGCCGTACGGTGTTCGTCAGCATGGAGAGAACCGCCATGTCGCGAGTGACGTTGTTTTGACTAGGAGGGTAAGTGAGGCATAGCGGGTATTGCGTGCCCCAGGGGTATAATCCATGCCTGGAAAAACCTTGTACAAGCCCTCCATTGCCATTAGCTCCTTGATTTCCGGTGAATCTTTGTTAAGGTCCCCGTGCGTCGCCAGGTCGTCGTCGCTGGACTGTCCACCCCTGCCGCCCGAGTTTCTGTTTCGAGAACCCAAAATACCGCCAACTATGCCGCCCACGATCCCGATTACTACCAGCGCTATTATGATACCCACAATCCATTTCATTATTTTGTTCCCATGTTTCTGATTACTTAGCCATTCACTCTTCTCAGTAGAGACAGCATCATATTCGGGACCACCGTCAGGGCCACCCGTAGTCTGACCTTGAACACGTGCTGGGAGGCTTGCCAGAGCTCTTCCTGCAGCAGCTCCTGCAACAGCTCCTCCCGCACCCGCAGCGGGGAGACTGTTATGACTGGAATTTTTACCAAGGCTTAGCATCGATCGTCGCTGAGGTTTTCGCATGAAACCATCGTCCCCGTCATCGATGATATCATTAGGGTTAATAGGTTCGGCATTTACAGGTCCCCACGAGTTATGATGAGACCTTTGGTAAGGGTCATCGTAGAATCCTCCAGCACCTCCATACTGGATATATTGTTGATGTCCATTATTGCTGTTCGAGTACAGGCTTCTTTGGCCTGGGGTAACTTGTCCAGTGCCATCCATGGAAGCACCTAAGCCGACATTTGACGAGTAAGGGTCTTGTCCGCCTGGAGATCGAGAAGAGCCCATTGGGGGCATGTCCTGCGGCGCAGAGGTGTAAGGATGATCTGAACCCATTGTATTTCCGTTCTCACCACGTTTAGACGATTCGTAGTAGTATTGGTTTTGCCCAATGCTATCATGTCCGCCTGGCATTGTGTCAAATCCGCGCTGGTGCTCGTTTGGCGAATGCGCTGTTCCGAGAGCGGTGCCCGCGATTCCGCCAGCAGCTGCTGCGGCACCCCAGCTGTCTCCTACTGGAGCGACTCTCGATGTAGTCTGTGAGGACTGTGTATATTCTGTGTCCCGTGAGGCTGCCGGTCTTCTCTGGGCGTGAGGAGGCGGCGTAGGGCTAGGGAAGTTATAGTGAACGGGAGAGACTGGGGACACTGGTGTTGTGTGGGAATCCTGATATCCGCCTGGTCGCTGTTTTCGGAGCTTGCTATAGGCACTATCTGGATGCGCGGCAGGGTGTAAACGAGCGGCAGAGAGAGGTGAATGGGGAGAATGGGAGGAATGAGAGGATGGGGAAGCGTGTGGATTGTCGGCGTAGTAGGAAGGTTGAGACGAGGTCTGCGGCGACCCCCGGCTTCGAGCTATGGATCCGCCATGAGCATCGTAGCCAGCGTCAGCGTCATTGTGGTAACGGTAAGCCATGCGGAAGGCCTATGTTCTGGTTCACAGAGGCCAACGTTTAATACTCTTTCTTGTTTTGTGTTTAAGTACCAAGCGATAGTGTGCCCCGAAGACTGGAAAAGTTTCAGATTTCCCGTGGTAAGATTTGTTCGCCGACTAGGCCAAGTCCCCCCCATCCAGCGTTTCTCTGAATCTTCTCTGCCAGGCACGCCGCCACAGCAAGCAGAGAATGTGATACCGGGCCAGAGCCAGATGCAATTATGGGAGTGACAATGACGACGCAGAACGGCACTGTGTCAGTTGTGCGACTGGAGGAGAGGGAGGAAGATGGATGCGACCGATTATATTATTTATGACAGGAGCCCTGCTGCGGGGGGAATCGCTTCGGTTTGACTCTTTGTCTTCTAAGCGGCGGCCCGGAATGGTCTCAGAATCTCAGACGAGGCTCCCACGCTAATTGAATTGTGACAGCTGCTGGAGTCAATCTTGGAACTCTCTCAGCGGCCAAACAGTGTGGCAAGAGGAGGTTTCTGGCAACCAGAACGAGCGAAGGGAAAATGTCTCAGACCATTTGCGGGCACAAACGACAAGTATTACCCGAGGGTGAGAATGAAATCAGAAGAGAAATGGGATAATAGTAAGAATAATCTGATTACAAGAACATCGATTTCTGCCGACCGGGCTTCATCATTATTATAATTTATTTGAATCCGCGCACAAATTACGCTGCTTGGTGGTTGAGTCTTTGAGGGGGGGGGCTTGGGGGTTGCTAAAGGCTGCTAAATAGACTGCTAGGGCCATCCGAGAGTGTCTTAGATTCTTAGATCACGGTCGTCGACTTGCTGCAACTCTGTTGTCTCCTACAAGCGACAGGGGACAAGACACAAACGGGATTCATGACTAGGCTAGCGACGGGTAGACGAACTGGTCGAAACCCTCGCCGTGTAAACCAGATAGAAAGTAATAATAGAAGCCAAATGTTAGATATAAAGGGGACAGGGACAGGGACAGGACAGGGACGGGGGTTGGGGGGTGGTTGTGGATTGCGAGGCTGTGGTGAAATCAACCGATCTCGAGATGGATGTAACTAGAGGCTACGAGAACAACAGGTGGAAGCCTTTTTTGTTCGAAGAAGCCAAGTAAACTAACTATGGAGTTGTCAGAAACTGTCCACCTTGTCGATGGCATCCCCAGCTCTCCATAATCCGTTCAGTCCGGCTGTTCCATGCTCAGAGCCGGGGAGATCTTGCTTCGAACATGACAACATCGTGGGGTTCAGTTGATTATTTACTCCTTAGGGCTTAACTTCCAGGATGCCGTGGGCCGGACAACCAGCGAGCATACATATGGCAGCACACGGCAGCCAATTGCTTCTGGTTAAGAGACACTCCAGCCCCAGTGAGAAGGGGGATGGATGTGGCTACTTGCATGGATGAGGCCAGACGAGGGTATATAAATAGAAGAAGACGCAGGTGGGGTGGGATTGGTTAGATATAACTACTATGTTTTGCATCTTACAACTTTGGTCATTATTACCTACCTAGGTAACTATAGTTACCGCCCTTCCCAATCTGGCCCATCCCCGGCAGAAAAATACAAAAAGATACCTCAGCAATAATATTGAGCACATAATCAACAGACACATCTGAAGTGCAACCTCCATGAAAACCCTGTCTGTCTTCGTGTATCAAGACATCAACGCCAAGTCCCACTCATGTATCATCTGATCCAACCTGGCCTATCTTCAGCAGAAAGATACAAAAAGATACCTCAGCAACAGTATTTAATACATAATCAGCAGATAACAACACATTAACAACTATAAAATCAGTATATCTCAAGATCTGACTGAGTCTTTGATCTCTGTATAGTAAGATATATTAAATCTAGTTTTAATATCTTAATAGTTAATAGATTCTGCAAGGAATTGAGAACAGCAATACTAGATTTCTATTAAATTTAAGAATTAACTTTATATTAATATAATTATTGACAAAGTCTTCTGTGATTCAAAGGTTCCTTCTCTCAGCATATAATTACAGATGTACGCTGGCTTCTTATATATTATACACTAAATTAATTAGTGGCTGCTATGGCCTCTTTACACTTGTAAGTAAGTTCAGAAGCAGCTGTGTTATTATTTAACAGTCATACATTCTTCTGAACTACTGTACATTCTTCTGAACTACATTCTCTCTCACCAGATTCAGTCACACTCATATAACCAGAACATCTGTTCTAGCTTCATGCGGATTAGCATATCACTAGTATTCACAATCTTGTAACCTATTTCTGATTCAGCTAGTATCTTATAT
Organism: Blastomyces gilchristii SLH14081; assembly: GCF_000003855.2. Taxonomy (NCBI): domain Eukaryota; kingdom Fungi; phylum Ascomycota; class Eurotiomycetes; order Onygenales; family Ajellomycetaceae; genus Blastomyces; species Blastomyces gilchristii. Next base: position 2,466,261 of record NW_003101681.1, on the reverse strand, counting down.
ATACTCTTACAAAGAAACTTTCACTATATTATATCAATCATTTACTAACTTTTCTCATTCTTCAATTATCTTCTTCATCATTGTCATCATTGAATATTACTCTTATCTCATCTCAGATTACTGTCTCTTCTTCTGTTCAACACCTTCTATCTGTTTATCTATTACATTGTATATGTTTCTAGTGATGACCTCTCATTTCTATAATAAGTGTTCTTATAGTACTTATATCAGGCAGTTCATTAGCAGTAAGTGTAATACATTGTGAAATATGATCAGAACTTATTTATCTTCTAATAATTATCAGAATGTACTACTATAAATGATACATCTTCTTCATCTTCTTATACACTCTTAACTATTTTCTTCTCAGCAGGTTTCTGATTGTGTTTTCTGACATGATTTTATATAAACACAGATGCTAATATATTTATTTTTATTTACATAGAATCTTAACATATTGACAGATCTGTGTCTGTTAATGATAGTGAACTCAATGTTGAATCATTGATTAAGAACTTGAAGAATATGATAATGAAGAAATTATCTATATTATGTATAACTGAGTCTCTTATATCTTTCTCTGCTTCTTCTGTTACTTCTTCTTCTACTATTCTCTCTTAATCTTCTACACTTGTCTCTGTGTCTGATTCTTCTGCTTCTGCTATCTCTGTTTCTATGATTCTCACTTCTACTACTTCTGGTTTTATGTAATATGACAATACTGAAGCAGTGACTAGTCAGCAGTGTTATATAGAAGTAGTTGTTTGAAAAGCTATATAAGTAAGCTTGACTATCTTGCTTAAATAGTAAGCTCATAGACTACAGAGTTATTGTGAGAATATCACAGATGTGATACTTAGTATACTAAGAAGATTGTATGAGACATGCAGTAACTCTTGTATATCTTTCAGTAGAAGAAAAACAAATCACTGACTTTTTTAATAAGAAGTCAGCATCTAGCTATTCTATATAGACAATGAGTGAATATTCTCCTCTCATTTCATAAGTAAGAATAGCCAGAGTGATATCTCAGCAGTATCTTATTATTAAGAAAGAGTAATCTGCTGATCTTATATAGAAGTGAGATTCTCATATTCATCAATCAGATCTTTCTATAATATATCTGAATAATGTTATAGAGTAGTTGAAAACTGATTCAGATGAGATGAAATCATCTGTATAAAATTAATAAGTTATGTGAAACTGTAACAGAGTCTTAACACAGCTGAGAGTATGATAATATTCTTCTCTTTAAAAATATAGTTCTGATACTCTTAAGATTATCAGATTAGAAATTATCTTTGTTATATAGTAATAGTTATCAACTGATTAACAGTGCATGTGCTGTGTATAATATAAAGAAATAGATAAGTTTTTCTGCTGACTGTATAGATCTTTCTTTTCTCATCTTTATTCAAATCAAATATATGATAAATGAGTTTCTTATATATTAATTTGAAATGTGAAAAATATAGTTAATAAGTGACTTATAGATCTCTTAATATATTCTATTCTATATATAAAATTCTCTGCAAAAGTAATGTATTTTTAGAGACAAAGCTAACAGTAGTGATAGAATTTTTTGAAAAGATCTCTTCTTCTATGAAATATTTTTCTTCTTCTTCTCTCAATTGTAACAGTGAGTGTATGAGAGTATCATTCTTAAAGAATAATAAAGAACTTATTCTGACATTTTCTAGTAAGTAATAAACATCTTTATGATGTGACTGCAGTCTCTGTGACTGCTAAGAAAGCCAGGTTAGAGATGAAGACAGCAGTGTTGACAGACTATGAGAGCACTGCTCTCATTGTCACATCTTCTTCTTCTTCTTCTTCTACTTCTCTTGCAGCTGTGATGATAGTTATCATATCTTGCAGTGAGATGTCATCTCTTCTGCTGATCAGTTTGTCTGTGTTCAGTTCTTTCTCTGCCTCTCTCATCACTGTTGCAACACCCCCCCTCCTCTCAGCCAGCACAGTGGCATATGATCTCATGTGATTATTTGAAGAGAAACCTGGAAAGAGCTTGATTCTGAAGACAGTGACTCTGAGAAGTCTAATTCATAGTTTCTCTCTCACAGCATATCTGAGCTCTGCTTAAGATACTGCTGAGTTGAGTCTGCAGAGTTCTGCAGTTTCTTTATCTTCTCTCTGTGAGAAGGCTCTGATACAGTCTCTGATTAATACTGCTACTTATCTGCACTGTACTAAGCAGCTGAAGAAGAGAGAGATCTTATACATCTGTCTCTTCTCTCACTTCTGTTATTTCTATTATATCTGTAATAATAACTTCTATCTCTCTGTAAGTATTATCTACTCTACAAGAAGATGTTATATCAGCTCTGATAAGAAGCTCAGATGCTCAAGCAGTACAGAGTGAGAATCTTGAAGCTTCAAGTATTAGCAGATTCTGTCAAGACTGAGAAGATTCTTCTTACTCATCTGTAAAAGAAGATGAAAGCATGAATCTCTGAGATAAAAAAACATCTCAGAATAGCTAATCTTAAGAAGAGATCAGCTGATATTACTATTAAAAGTATTACAGAGATCAATTACTGATTGAAGAGAATCTCACTTTAATTAAAGTAGATGACTGAGATGCTTTATAAATTGATAAGTTAATACTTTAAGTATCTCTTATACTCTTCTACAGCATGCTCTTCTATAGTGCTGCAGTGCTAACTTCTCAGCAGATAAAGATATCAGTACTGAAGACTTTAATAGTGAAGAATGAGTTTAATGAGAGTGTGATTATTAATGAGTAGATTCTGAAGTTCTTCTCTTTTTACTTTTTCAGTGAGCTGTGATCTCATTTAGAATAGCAGTAGTCTGCAGATTAATAATATTAATCTTTATTAATTTCAAATATTTCTTTTCTTTAATCACTTCAGAAATTTTACACTTGTGTAGTCTTATTAAACTTCTAAAAACTCTTTGAGAGAAAATAGAAGAAGAGTGCTACAGAGTTGATAAGATGCTAACTCATCATTATAAGAGTATCTCTAAAAAACTCTTTAAGAAAAATAAGAAGTCTTAAGTAGTATTTCTTACTCAATATCTCTGATGTATAACAGAGTGATCTCTACTAACTGTTTCATAGCTTACAATCTCTTTCTCAGCATTTTTCAAATACTTAAGTGATTCTCATGAATTCTCTGATAATGAATAATCTTCTTATTTAATAAGATATTGAAGCTTGCTGTAATATATTCACTTATTCAATATTTTCTTCATAAGATATTCAGTATCACTCTTAAGCTTAATATTATTCAGCTGAGACAGCTCTGTTCTGAGACATTACTTATAGAGCTTTAAATAGAAAATGTGAAAAATAGAATGAATTGATTTCAATTATGTGAGTAATTTCAACTTATATATCTGCTTACTTATCACTCTTGTTACTGAGAAAGATTCTAGTCACTACTTACTAAGCTTCTTACACAGTCTCATTGTCTTAATATTCTTTGCTGAAAGTAGTATTTAATTCTCTATTAAAAACTTCATTAAAAGATGTTTTCAATTATAGTATTTCATCTATCACTTCTGAGCATAGTGAATGCTTTTTACTATCTTCTTATAAATTTTATTTAAAAGTTTTAATCTCACTTTTACTTCTGACACTGAGAAATACTCTGTTCTCTGTATCTATTTGATATTCTGACTGTCTATCTCTCTCTTTGAAATATCATTTATAATGTCACTGAGTAACAAAGAATTATATTCATAATAAGTATAGAAAGAAGATATCTTTAAGATTACATTCTTTGTATTATTATATATGAATTCAGCAGTCAGAAGATGTTTGAGTCAATCATTCTGATAATATAAATAGAACACTTAAAGATGCTGTTTTAGTGTCTGATTCTGATATTCAGTCTGATTATCTGTCTGCAGATGAAATGCAATACTGAGAAGATACTTTATTATAAGATAATAGTAAAAAGCTGATCAGTATTTACTGATGAAGAGAGATTCTTAATCTGTTATTAACAATTTCAGAGCACTGTGATTATGAATAATAATATCTAAAAACAGATCAGTCAATTCAGAGACTTTAATCTTTTTATAAGTAGAGATATATCTGATCATCTTTGTAAAGTAGTCAATAATAATCAAAATTGAATTATATTCTTTGACTCTTGTTGACTTCAGCAGGTCAACTATGAAATTCATTAATAAATTCTATCATGAGTTCTTTGAAATAGGCAGTGATATTAACTCACTGTATTACTTATATCACAGAATCTTTATCTTTTAACAGATATTATAAGTCTTAATATACTCTTTAACATCTGTCTGAAGCTTGTCTCAAATGTATTTATATTTTAGAAGCTTCTCAGTCTTCTCTAATCTGAAGTGCCCTGCATGGAAATTATTATGATAAATTCTTAATAACTTCTGACATATCACTCTGCTATAAGAGATGAAGACTGAATCATTCAGCAGTAGAAGTTTATATTCTTCTAGTTATCAGTGACTTGATTTCTTAGCAGCACTGTTCTGCTCAGAGTCTATCTCTTTCAAGTTTAAACTGAATTCTTTCTTCTTCAACTTCTGAATTCAAGCTGTAGTAGAGACATCTCTCTTCTGTAACTTATTAATAAATTTCAAAAGTAGTTAGATTAAAAGATTGTAGAACATTTCATTCTTTATCAATTCAATGACAGTAAGATATGATATGAGAAGCTTATGATCTTCAGTGTCAGTTCTCTGCAAGGACTCAGGTTTTCTTTCACCTTCTATACTGAGTTGTGTAGCTGCCTTACTGATACTATTTCTGAGCTTCAGAGAATCTTAACCCTCTGCAGCCAGCTTCTTCTGCAGTGATAATAGAGGTTCTTTTATAGAATTCTTCTCTATATCAATGATATTATAATTGAGTCATCTAGATAGTATGTTGATGAGATTAAGCTGATCTGAATAATATCAGATATAGAAATCATACTCTGAAAGCAGCTTCATTCACCTGACTTAACATTCTGTCAAGCTCTTTGTTGTCAAGAAGTAACATAGATTTACATAATCAGTGAGAACTTGCACTGAGTACTTACTATTCTGAAGATAATGTTATCAGATCTTAAAGAATTTAACAATTGTTAATATCTTCTAATCATGAGTATTATATCTTCTCTGCATGAGTGATAACTTCTTGAAGAAGAAGATCACTGATCTTTATTCACAGTGTCTTATAGACTCTGTAAAGAAGTCTTCTCTTATAATTAATTCATTATCTGTATTCTCAGAGATGATTATTCTCTGATTCTTTCAATATTGAAAGATCTCTGATATCAACTGTGAAAAGATTTCATAGATTTCATTTCTGAATGCATCAGTCTCACACTGACAGAGTAAGTTGAAGTTAAAGTGATTCAGTATTGTAATATCTGTAAAAGCTTGTTTCAATTCTGCAAATATCTGTACAGTGTCTTGAGTGAGAATAAACAGTCTTATTTTTCTGTCTTTCACACTTCTCTTTAACAGATCTGTAAGAAAAGCAGTAATCTGTGAATATACATAGATGAATCATCTGTAGAAATTCATGAATTCTAGAAACATCTGTATCTCGCAGTATGTCTGCAGTGCTGGCCAGTTCTCAATGACAGAGATCTGACTCCTGTTTATTGAAATGCTGTTCATCTTAATAATATAACCTAAGAAATCAATCTCCTGCATGTAGAATGAGCATTTTTCAGTGTTTGTATAGAGTTGATACTGTCTTAAGCAACTCAACACTTCTTGAACATGAGTATCATATTCTTTCTCTGATTTCAAGAAGATTAGAATGTTGTCTAGATATACTATACAGAAGATATTAACAAGGCCCTGCAGCATCTCATTTATATAGGTCTGAAAGATGACTGAAGTGTTATAAAGATTAAAAGATAAAACAAGATATTCAAAATTGCTGTACTTGATATGAAAAGCTGTTTTTCAAACATCATCTTCATTAACTCTGATTCTATGATAAACATTCTATATATCAATCTTTGAGAACATCTTTGCTTCAGATAATTGATTGATCATCTTATCAATTAATAGTAATGAATAGCAATTCTTAACTGTCATTTTATTAAGGCCTCTGTAGTCTATACATAGATATAGTCTATCATTCTTCTTGAGCATAAAGAGTATAGATGTCTCTGCTGAACTCTTTGATAAGTATATTCAGTTCTTTGATTACACTTCTTTAAGATATTTACACAGAACATTCAATTTCTTTACAGATAAGTTATAAAGAGGCCTGTATAGTGTCATTGCACTGTCTTTAAAATGAATCTTATATCATATCTTGATGTCAGGAAACTTTGCTGCTTCTCTTTCTAAAAAGACATTCTTATAATCTGTAAAGAGACATTATGTATATTTGTCTTCAATGACAGATACTGCTGCTAATCTTGCAGTGAGAGTAGTGACTTCTTTATCTATTCTCAAGTCTCAGTCACCTGCTATACAGTATATTGACTCAATCTTTTTCTCAAGATTCTTCTGATGAAACTCTTCAGATTTCTCTATCACTATCTCTTCATTAGTGAGATGATACTGTCACATCTGAATGACTCAGTCAATGAGAGAATTGTTTTCTCTCAATTACAGAAGATCTAGAATGATATTCTCATCTATGATATTAACTGTGTGAAGAAGCAGACTGCTCTTCTTGAAGATTTCTTCTAAGTCTGTGATCATATACTTTGCTTGAATTATATCAAAATAATGTTATTTTATTTTATTGATAAATTTCACATGATCTGATGAGTCTATCTTCTTTCAATTCTTTATTAAAGAAAAGGAATAGAATATGAAGTTAGTATCTATCTCAGAGTCAAGTAGACATCTTACTAATATCTTCTTATACAGAATATGCATTGTGATTGTAATATGAACTCAGAGATATGAGAATTATTAATTCTTTATTTCTTTCTCTTCTTTATCTTCTATAGATATATTTATCAGAAGAGAAGTCAACTTTGAGAAGATATCTTCTCAGTTTCTTCTCTTCTTCAGCTTCTTACAATCACTGATATAGTGATCATCAGCTCTGCAGTTGAAATAGAGATCTTTATCAAATCTTTTTTAACATTTCTTCACAGTGAGTAAAGAATCAGAACACTTGAAATTCTTCTTTACTTTCTCTGCACTGAAGCTATCACAGCACTGTTTAGATTCTATTATTAATTACTTAGAAGAGATCTTATTGACCTTTTTCTCAGAGAATTGATTATTTAAATAGATTCAGAAAGTCAGGTTGACAAGCTCAGTGTGATTGATTAATGAACTCTGATATTATGATATCATTGTCTGCATCTTATGAGTCAGCTTTGTAAGATAAAGCTGTGTTTTTAATTAATTCAAATCATCAGCTAATTTCTCTCAATATTCTTTAAATCTTGTATTGAAATTGAAAGAATTCTCATCATCTCATTGATGTAATGAGTTGAATCACTGCACTGCTGTGAAGTTACAGTTGTGATGATCTTTGATTTAATTCAGTAGAAAGTTCTTGAATTCTTCTCAAGTCATGACAGTATTGATACACTCAAGCTCTCTCTTCTTAGTGACTCAAGTAATCACAGAGATGCCTTCAAGAAGGTTGACAGTGTATATTACTTATATCTTATGAGTATTATAATGACTTAGATTAAGGTGGAATTTCTGTTCAAGAGTACAGATAAAGCTGTGAAATTCAGATAAGATATTTCTCTTATATCTCAGAGAATCTCTGATCTTAATCTCTCTATCTTCATGATAGATATAGATGTGTAGAGGCTGCAGCAGTGACAGAGTGATTGAAGAACTCATGTTAAAATATACAGCAGATTCAGAAATCTCAGATTTCTGCTGAGATAGAGGTGTACACACTCTAGAAGATGATGTAGTGTTTCTCTCAGAGAGTGAGGTCAGATCAGTCTCAGTGCAGGTGTATAAGATTATATCAGTCTATTAGAGCTTGACTGATTCAAACTTATAATCAGATTAAGTAATTTGAATTGTAATATGATAATATTAAAGCAGTGACTAGTCAGTGATACTATGTAGAGATAGTTGTTTAAGAAGTTATATAAGTGAGCTTGACTATCTTACTTGAATAGTGAGCTTATAGACTACAGAGTTATTGTAAGAATATCACAGATATGATACTTAGTCTACTAAGAAGATTGTATGAGATATGCAGTAACTCTTGTATATCTTTCAGTAGAAGAAAAATAAATTGCTGACTTCTTTGATAAGAAGTCAGCATGTAGCTATTCTATATAGATAATAAGTGGATACTCTTCTCTCATTTCATAAGTGAGAATAGCCAGAGTGATACCTCAGCAGCATCTTATTATCAAGAAAGAGTAATCTGCTGACCTTATATAGAAGCGGGGTTCTCATATTCATCAATTGAATCTTTCTATGATATATCTGAATGATGTCATAGAGTGGTTGGAAACCAGTTCAGATGGGATGAAATCATCCGCATGGGATTGATGGGCCGTGTGGAACCGCAACGGGGCCTTGGCGCGGCCGGAAGCGTGACATTTTATCATCTCTGCTTTCATTATCAGCTCTCCCTGTTTCAAGAAAATGTTGTATAGACTTAATGAATTATATTTCTCAGTATGTACACTTTCACTCTTCTTACTGACTCTCAGAATAATTTATTATATAAAGACTGTGTATAATACAACTATCTGAAGCTCAGTCATGAATACTGATTATTATATTCATTTTAAATATTTATAATAAAGCAATTATTCATTTATATTAGAGAATTATCTTCTCTTTTAACAGTGTTAAGATTGTAAGTCTTTTTCTTTTTCATCTTTTCTTTCTAACACTGATTTTTCTGTTCTTAGAGAAAATTGTTATGAGTTTTACTGTGTACAAAGTCATGATATTTACAGATATCAAGAAGCTTTTTCTAACTGTAAAGTTTAATATTATAAGAATATTTACTCTGATGAATTTCTTCAGAATGATAGATCTGTATCAGTCTATTCTCTGATATCTATTATCTGACTTCATGATGCAGATAAAAGATATTTATGTTTTCAGAAATAAGAACATAGATGTTGTACTCTTTTATATCTACAGATATGAGACTTGTATATCTTGTCTGAAATGTTATCATGAGAATGAGCTGTTCATATACTGTATTCTGCTTTCTGCATTTCTCTGTGTCTCTCTCTCTCTTTCTGAGAAGTCTTATGCATGTTGTAATTGCATGTATAACTCTAAGATTAGTAGATGTTTGTTCAGTAACTGTTCTCATCTCTGATTTTACAATTTTCATACACTAATAATGATTTTTAGTTACTTCAGTGTCAGAGATCATTCTAATTGAAGATGATAATATCACTGAGACTATCTTCTCTCACTCTCAAGCTTCTTCTGTCACTTTCTTCTTCTTCTCTACAGAGAAGATTGTGTGTACATCAGATCATAAGCATTCAGTCTCAGATAACTCTCACTGTCATTTATTTAGTTCTGTATCTTCTTCTTCTTCTGTTTCTTTTATCTCTGTCTTCTCTGCTCTGACTTCTGGTTCTGCAGATTCTGTGCTCTCTTTCAATTTCTCTACACATACATATACATATTTCTATATTGACATTTCAGTTAATCTTGTGATAAATGACATTAATGTTGTACACAGAGCAGTAGAGGAATCAGAGACATGTACAGCATTATTGTGAGAGCAGCTCCCAGTTCTTAAATCTCTTGCAAATCTTGAGTTTTGAGATTTTCTTTGTTTTTAATGTTTTTCAGATGACATAGTGTGAGAAATAGATTAAATGTGTGATGTATAAAAATGAATGAGATATATATGATAACATTTGTCTTTTACAGCTGACTTCTACAATTAGTGATTAATTTATTATCTGTTTTCTTTTCTTATATTTTTTCTTTATCTGCTAGTCACTACTCTTATATAATCTCTATATAATATAGTATTCAGTGACTAGGTTCAGCAGCTTTCATCTTTTATAATTCTGTCTCATGTATTATACTGTCTCTCTTCACTCACTTAGATTACTACAGTGAACAGCTCATTAAAACTAATCTCATCTGATCTCTGAGTGTCTTCAGAGATTGAGATGACTTGATCTCACATATTCACAGATGTTTCAGATAGTTTATTCTCTGTGATCTCTGTGATTGAACTGATGTAAACAGTTGAATTCAACTCTGAATCTCTTTTTCTTCTATAATCTGACTTATATGTAAGTCTGCTGCTTTGAGATCACTCTTTACTGTGTTACACTCACTGTCTGCAGTATGTTATCATACAATCAGCTACAGTCTCATCACTTATTGAAGTGTGACATTTGTCTGATTTTTTCATTTCTTCTCATTCTTTTCTTGTAATTGTGAAAAGATTGAAATAAGTGAGATTATCTGGTTTGTAAGTGTCTATAATTTCTCTTACTTCATAAGACTTTTTAATTATAAGTCTCTTCTTTTTCAATGCTGACAATAGTGCTGCAGATAATTATAATTCACTCAGATCTTATATCTTTACTTTTATAAGTTATGAATCATTTATTAAGTTGTGTAAGATCTGTCTCTCTGATTCTTTCAATGCATATATTCTCAGAGAATGTGATTTGAGTATTTTATATAATTTAAATCATCTAGATTGAAACTTCTCAGAACTCTCATTATAAATAAGAACTTACATTCTTATCTTGAGACTTGATTTCTTAACTAGTGAGTCTTGTATTCTTTTTAATTGAATTGCTCAGTTCAGAAGTAACTTATTAGGTTTTACATATACATAACTGATCTCTTTCAATCTTGATTCTGTGTCTGCAACTGCTGTTTTCTCTCTCATCTTTTCTGAAGCATTCTTCAGAATGTGTAAATACAATTCATACAACAGATAGAACAATGAATACTTAAAGACTACATGCTGCTGAATTTGCATGACTAATAGCATCTGACTGAGATATTCATTTCATAATCTCATAGACTTGCTCACTAGATATTTCATCAGCATGTTGCTCAAGATTCTATTCAAGTATTTCATCTTTCTATTCATCTGTGAATGATATGATGTTATTCTATAATATCTTGTCTGTAACTGACTTATGAAATGCCTCATTACTTCTTCTATAAGATTCACACTGTTATTAGTTAGAATCTCATGCAGCATTTCATAGTTAATATAGATTTCATTATATAGAAACTTTGTTATCATCTTCTCTGTCATCTCTGAAACTGCTTTCACAACTGATCAGTTAGTAGTGTAATCAATAGCAGTGATTATTCATCAATTTTCATTTGATGTTTACAGTAATATATCTATAAGATTCATCTCTCATTATTTAAATAATTGTATTGTACACTTTATCTGATGTTATACTTTCTCATGTTCTAATTCTTTCTTAGATTCTTTTGTGATCTGATAATTCAGACACTTGTGAGTGTACATCTGAATATTCTCAGTCATGCTTGATCAGTATGCTCTTGATTTGAGTATATTTATAAGTTCAGAGCTTTCTAAGTAACTGAATTCCTTGTGCATGCAAGTCACTAAGTCATGTCTAAATGAAGATTCTAGATAGAGAGCTTCTGCATATTCTAGATTGTGGTAAAGCATAACATTGTTTTTCAATTTCCTCAGCTTGAAGTTCAGAAGCATCTCTTCTACTACTCTCATGAGACACTTATCATCTGACATCTTGTCATTCTTTAAGTAAGAGATCATGACATTTACTCATTCTGATTCCTTGCATTCTCTCAGTGCATTTAATACAAACTTTTCTTGTGCCTGATTTACAGAATTCTCACTCATGAAATCAGGTCTGTAACTGATTATATCAGGTATCACAGTGTCTGATCTCTTTCAGTATTTGATATGAAGATTATACACTTGAAACTCTGAGATTCAATGTGCTCAGTATTTGAAAGGTTTTATTATTAATTATAGATAGATGAGACTTTCATAATTCATGATCACTGTTGTCATATATCTGTTGTTAATATATCTATTTTACAACACCAGTGTATGCTTAATCACTAGCAATTTCTTTTTATACACTGAGTAATTGAGCTCAGCATCTGATAGTTTTCTATCATTGTATATTATCAGGTGCAGCTTGCTGTTCTTACTCATCTGTAGAAGAGCATCTCTGATAGCTTATTCAGATACATTCATTTCAATGTAGAAAGATTTATCATAATCTGATTGAATAAGCACTGAGAATGTTGTTACATATTCTCTCAGTAGAAGAAAAGTCTCTTCACAGATAATATTTCAGATAATTGAATGAAACTTCTTCTTTTACAGATTTGTATCTGTTTCTCTTAAGAGATCTGAAAATGATGCAGATATTTATGTGAAGTCCTTGATGAACCTGCAGTAGTATGAGATCAACTCAAGAAACTGTTGTACATAGTATACATTTCTCAGCTGTGATCAATTCACTATGACATTCAATTTCTCTGAAATGAAGTGTATACAGTCATCATCTACTATATATCCTACAAACTTCAACTCTTCTGTTTTAAACACATACTTTATTGATTTAATATAGAGCTTATGCTCTGTCAGAGTTGTAAGCACTTTATCAAGATACTTCAGATATTTGTTATATGAGTTTGAAAAGACTAGAATGTTATTAAGATATACAAGATATGAGATTTCATTCTATTTATAAAGAATTGTATTCATTATCATTTGAAAGATGATGAGTATATTTATTAGACTGAATGATATTGTCAGGAATTTGAACTTCTCTCATTGTATATTAAATACAGTTTACAGAACTGATAGTTCATCTACACAGATCTGTCAGTATTCTGAGAGAAGATCAATCTTCAATAGATATCAGGTGTTTTCAACTGTATTCAACTGTTATTGAATCTATGACAATGAATATTCATTCTTGATCATAAGCTTGTTAAGTGTTTAATAATTAATACACATTCATCACTTCTCATCTGCCTTTTTCATGAATAGAACTGGAAAGCCTCACACACTTGATGAGAATTATATAAGATCATGTTCTAGAAGATCTGTGATCTGACACTTCTGTTCTTCAAGATGTATTTATGACAGAGAGTATGCATTCTGATTGACTGATTTTGCATCTCTCATGTCAATCTCATGTACAAATCCTCATTTCAGCAGCAATTTCAGTGAATGATCTGTTCAGAAGATCTTTTCATACTTCTTCAGAAGCTTCTTTATACACTTATTCTTTCACATATTCTTTATCTTAGTTTTCTTCACTTTCAGATTCTGTATGATATACAGAATGCTTTCAGATAAGATCTTGTGAATCATTCTCTTTACTTATTGATATATAAGCAGATTTAATTCTTCTATATCAGAGACATAAAATGTCCTTCTCATATCAGTTGATAGAATTGTATGAACTGTTTTCTTTCTATCAGTCAACTGTATATAACATGTACATCATTGAATCTGTGAATTGACTCTTTGAAATCAATCAAGTTCAAGAATAAGGTTATATTTCACATTCTGCAGCTCTCACACTTAAATATAGCAAGATCATTCTTCAAAGTATAAGAGAACTCTTATTCTTGCAGGTGATATCAAATATCAGTTATTAGATAATCTTATGTATCAGAGATTCTTCACTCAGTGAATCTTTTTCAGTCTTCAGATCATATAATCATTAATATATTATATAGAAGCTTCTGTATTTGCTAACACTTTTACAGCCATCTCTCAATTCTTACTCAAGTGTCTCTTATACATTAACATTTCAGGTCTCAAGATATTGAGGTGAATGTCTGCTTCATTATCCTCATCTGTATCTTATTCAGAAGCCTGCTTCTTCTTAATATTTGCAGAATTCAGAGAATCATCAAATACTGACATCTCTTTCACTTTGAAGACTTTTCATAGAATATCAGCAAGTGTCTCTGAGCTCACTGATTCTGCTAGTTTTTTGACTCTCTTACTTCTCTTGACTGCACACACTGAGTGTAATCTTTTGTATCATGATTTTGACATTCACAGTTGAAGCAAGCTCAATACTCATAATATCAAGATTTTCACTCAGGGAATTCCTTTTTCAGAAGATTCAGTGCTTTAGAGATGACATTCAGATCTAGATTCATCACATTCAGATATGTAACTTATATTATAGAAGTCTGATTACTCATTCTCTGCTGAGAGATACTCAATTACAGTATTTTCTATTACAATTGACTCACTTGTTCCTGTATAATGAGAATGTTATATGCTTCTTTTATCATACCTGATTATAAGATTAAGCATTTTCATTTCACTCTCAACTCAGATGTAAGATCATGAATGAAGATCTGTAAATAGAAAGATGTTGAAAGCTCTTCATTTAATACAAGATAGTGTAAGCTGAAGTGTGTGAAGTATAATATAAGATCACTCACTTATCTACACTCAGTGAAGTATTTGTAACACTTATCTCACATATTCACTTTCTCAAAGTTGTGTAAGATTTATTTGAAAAACTCATTTCATATTTATAAGAATGAATATTACTTCAGATCTATGAGATTCATCTTTTCATTAGTTACTTATAATAACTTTGCTTTTCTACATAGAAACACAGCAGATCTTAAGACTTATTGAAATTTTATTAATTATCTGTCTGTGAGTTCATATTTGATCTGATAATATAATCACATCTGACTTAGTCAGCTGATTGTAGCATCATTTTTTCAGTTGCTATTAAAGCTTAGTGACTTCAGCAGATCTTCTGACTTGATGTATCTCATACTCAGATTCTCATTCTGCATAGTAATCTCTGATGATGTGTACACTTCTGAAGAGATTATGAACAATTTTAATAAGATCTTCAGATTCAGTGTAGTCATCTGTCTATGTAGACATTCAATCTCTCACTACAGGTCTAAGATCTGATTTTCTCTATTTTTATTGATGATGATGATTGCATCAGTGAAGCTCTTCATAGTGAATACTTGATTCACAGTAAATGTCAATTATTGTTTGACTTTTACCTCAGTCTGTCACTGTGTACACAAGATCTCAATCTCATTTAGAATTCTTGTACATGTACAGAGTTTCAATTTCAGTTCAGTGATTTCAGCTACTTTTCTTACTACTTCAAGTAAACTCTCTGAGAGGTTCTGTATATCTTTCAGTTCAAGTAGTAGAGAAGAATGTTGTTTATATTAACTAGAGAAGATATTCATTTTGATAATTTCTCATTGATTATACAATGTCTATTATTATATCATTTCTGTTATTATTATACAACTCTGATGATGATCACTCTCTTCTTTTTATCCTTCTTTTGAGTAGAGAGTGAACTTCTTTGAATCTTATTCACTGCTCTCATTTCCTTCTCACATCTCATCTGTTCATGTATCATATATGGTATTCATCTGAGTGTAGAGTTTTCCCTCTATAAGCAAAGCAGTATCAATCAGATGCTCTTTCACTCACTGCTCTTTATATACTATCTTTTGAGGTGTTCTAGGATCACACTGACATGATAACTATGAATTACTTTGTAGACAGAATTATCATGCTCTGGAGAAGTCTACACTTCTCACCAGTTTTTAGACCTGCTATCAGATGTGATTCAAAGGTTTCTCCCCTCAGTGTATGATTACAGGCGTATGCTGGCTTCTTATATATTGTACGCTAAATTAATTAGTGGCCGCTATGGCCCCTTTACACTTGTAAGCAAGTTCAGAAGCGGCCGCGTTATTATCCGATGGTCGTACGTTCTTCCGAATCACTGTACGTTCTTCCGAACCACACTTCTATTATTATTATTATTATTATTATTATTATTATTATTCTTCAATTATAAATATATACAGTCAGAGACTATAATATCTATCTGAGAACTAAAAGTTCTCAGAGTTTTTCCTATATTTATAAAGTTAACTATTATACATTCATCAATTTTAGATATGTAAAATCAGAAAATTTCAGCTCAGAATATAAAAACTATTTATAAATTACATTATTTTAACATCTTCTGATACTTTGAAATCATTTAACAATATTATGACAAAAGAAAAAAGAACACAGTCTTAAAGATAGACATATTAAATAGATAGATAGAAAATAATAGAAAGAAAAAAGTAAAGTAAGAAGAGACTGTAATAAAACAAATTATTAAAATATAGTATATAGCTGTTTTAACAGACTATATCTGATCAATTTCCTTGTCTTCATATTCAGATATTTTTGAATTTAGCTATTTTCTTATAGCTGCTTGAGTTTCTGATAGAAAGTTTATTAAGTATTTAATTTCTGTCTTAGTTAAGAATAAGAATCTTATATTTAATTGATTTAGATTATACTTCTCTTTTAATCTGACTTTGAGACTATTGTATAATGCAAAGTGTATTACAATATACTCAGAATTCTCATTTGTATTACAGAATGAGTATTCTATTGAATTAAATCTGTTATCAAATCTTTATATATAAGATTTGAAATAGTCATGTTCTAGTTTCAGCTGTATTATAGGTGAGAATATTTTCTTTTTATATTTAATTAAACAAGATTGTCACTTGAGTTTTATTTTAAATCTTGAATAATGTATACTCTTCTTTTATTTCTGTCAGCTTTTATTTCACTTCTTGAAACAAGATTCTTTTATCTTTCTCTTTATAAAAGATTAGAATATAAATTTTTAAATAGATCTGCTTAATTCTGAACTCTTATTTACAGCTGAATCAGCTAATTCATTATCATAAATATTCATATAAGTAGAAACTCAGTGTAGATAAATTATCAGCTTTAATATTCTTCTCTTTTAAATTTTTAAAACAGAGTTTAAAATCAGTTTAAGATTCATTTCATTATTATGAATCTGACTATTTTTAAGTCTTTTCAAAGTAGCTTGATTATCAGAGAATATTTATATTTCTTTCAAACTATTTTTTCTTTTATAAGATTTTATTTCAATGAGTTTAAAAGCTTTCACTATTATAAATAGTTCAGTATCAAAGACTTCAGATTCATAGTCTAAATTTCAGAAATCTGAGATAGAATTGATATTATCTTCAGTATAAGCAATGTCTGTGTCTAATCTATTCAAATTCTTATTTTTTGAGTCATCTGAATAAATTAGAATAGAGTCTTCTATATTAATTATAGAAATTCTCTTCAAATGCTGTTCATATTCTTTTTCTTTAAATAGTTCACTTATTTATAAGTTTATAAGAGATTCAAGCTTTTCTCTTCAGAGAGATATCTTCTTATAATCAACTTTTTCAACATTTAAAGAAGAAAATTGATTTTTAATCAGTGAGTATAGTCTGTATAGTTGAGAAGGCATTTTCTTTGAAGAATTATTTTCATTTTAATCAAGAAATCTATTTCAATTCAGTTCATTTTCAGAGTTAATTAATGAAAATGAAGAAGAGACTCTTTCTCTGATTATATAATTTAAGCTCATCTTTATAACTCTCAGAGCATAGTTCATATAGATCTTTTTATATCTAATAGTAGAAGAGAGAATCAAAGCTTCAATTTTCATTACTTTAATAGAAGATGATTTGAATGCTTTCAGAATTCTTCTCAAAGCTCTGTTTTACAGACTTTGAAAGAGTTCAGTGAAATTTTCTTGATTATTCTATTAAACTTAAACTTCATAATCAGCTACTAAGATAATACAGACTATATATAACTATCTCATAGTCTGAAAGAATAGACCTCTCTCTGTATTTAATAGTTTAATTATGTTATTTAATAGTCTTTCTGCCTTGATAGTTCTTTGATGAATATGATATTTAAAATTTAACTTGAAGTTTAATCATACTTCTAATCATTTGATATTTAAACTGGGTTTAATCTCTCTATTTAAAAGAGTTAGAGATAGTTCTCTCTTATTGAATCTAGAAAAGAAATAAATTAACTCAGTTTTATTCATCTTAAATTGAATTTAATTAATATCTGCTCTAATAAAGATTGTCTTTACTGCTTCTTCAATTACTTTTAAATTCTCTCTGATTGTTTTTCAGCTGTAGACTAGATCAATATCATTAATATAACTCAGAGATTGCACTATTTTCATATCTCTATTTTTGAATAGATATGCAGTGTATATTGCAAATAAAATGATAAGATTGAAGATTCTTATAATATATCTATTTTTATCTCAGTCTTATCTTATTTCATTTCATCAAAGAATAGTTGTATAATTCTTTTAGATATAAAATAGTTAACTCATTTTATTAGAGAATGTGACAGTTTTAACATCTTCAAAGTCTGAATTAACTTTGACTTTGAAACATGATCAAATGCTTCTTTTATATTAATAAAAACTGCAATTGAGACCAGATCTTCATACTTTGCTATTTGAATATCATGAACAACTGAGAGAATAATATCAATTGTAGAACATTATTTTCTATCTCTCATTTATTCACTAAATAAAAGAGAATTATTAATGAAGCTTATAAAAGATAGTTAAGTAGCTATTATCTTTTCTAAAACCTTTTCTAAACAGTTCAATAGAGATATTACTTTATATAATGTAGAAATTGAAGTTCTTTTATTAAGTTTTACAAGAATTACTTCAGTGACTTCTCTTCAGTATTCAGAATGATATTCATTTTTTAAGAGATTGAAAAAGAGCTTAAAATATTCATTCTTTAAGTAGAAATATGTATTTTAAATAATCAAGTTATTGATTAAATCAGGCTCTGCAGTAGTTTTAACTGAACTTGAGAAGATAGCTGACTCTAATTCATCTTATATAAGCTCAGATCATTCTCAGTCATGTTAATCAATATAGTTATAAAGTGATATATTCTCTTTCTCTAAATCTGAATCTGATGAGTTTTGAAAGAGAATTCTTATAAAAGCTTGATATTTTTTCATAAAAGCGTTTGCTGTATATAATTCATTCTGAAAGTTATATTTTAAGACTGGAAGTTTTGCTACACTTCTTGTTTTAGTATAGTTAAAAGCTTTAAAAACTTTCTTTTCTTATACTTCTTTAAGAAATTTATTTCAGCAGTCTTTTAATATCTGAAAAATATTCATTTCTGACAGCTTTGAACTCTTTATTAAATATTATATCATTCTTTCAATCTCTTCTAGCAGTAGATAATTGATTTCTTTTAAATATGATATTCTCATTTTATTAAGATTTGAAATACTCAGAAGACTTTCTCATTGAAATATTATCTCTAATACTTATTAGAATTATAGATGTAATGAGCTTCACTCTATTCTCAAGCATTTTATTTAAGACATCTTGATCAGAATTTCAATATAGATTACTTTGCTTTTTAGATTTTAACAGTTTTATACTTTCTTCAACTGCTTTTCAATCAGCTTTTTCAAAGTGAAACTGATTAGAGAGAAGAGAGTTTTCACTTATTTATTTTTCACTCAGTACAATATTAAATTGAATAATCTCATGACCTGATTCTGATGTCTCATTTGAATCAATAAATCAGTTTACAAGTTTTTCTTTTATTAGATTTTATAATATGAAGATTAGATTTATAATAGATTTCTGTTTTATATCTTTTCTAAAGAATTATTATTATTATTATTATGATTATTATTATTCTTTCATTATACTTATATACAAGCGGAGCTTATGATGAGTTCTTGTGTGATGTTAAATACAGATTAAGTGTTAATTATATAGAAGGAAATACAGGTGTTAAGATCACATCAGAATAATAAGAACATAGAAAAATACAAAGAAGTGACAATTAGATACATGTGATAATAACTTTCTAGCTCAGAAACATAGAGTGATTCATTGAAGTGATTTATACACCTCTGTATTCATTAGAAACCTGAGGTGCTTGAGTTTCAGATTTAATGTATTCCCTGCGGGTTTCGAACTCACGCGCCTTGATTTCCCACGCCAAGGCACTACCGGGTGGCCGCATTAACTATTCGGCCACCGAGGCTTTTCTAAAGAATGTTTGTTAATCAGACTTATTAACTAAATCTATTGAATGTTCAAAGATTTATTCAATCAGATTATCTACTCTTACTGGTCTTTTATATTCTGAATTTTATCAGAGATAATGTGTATTGAAATCTTCTATAATTATAGAGTGTCTTAATAAAGTTATGTTCAGAAATTCTCTATTAATTGTTCAGATATTGTTATTTTTCTTTAATAACTTTTCATTATAGATATTTATAAGCTGTATAGTATTAAACTCATTCTTATTATGTATAATATCACTCATCAGAATATCAGAGTTAGACATGATATCAAATCTCAGATTAAATTAATATCTTGATCTCTTTCTTTCATAGATCAATACTCTTGACTTTATCTCAGACTTTTGAGGTAGAAAGCAGTAGTAGCTTGAATGAGAAATGATGTATTTTTACTCAGCATCAAAATTCAATTCCTGAAGTAGTATAAAATCAACTTTTTATTCAAATACATTTTGAAGACAAGAATAAATGCAATTTATGTTTCTATTCACATTATTTTGAATAAATGTGATTTTTGAAGAGTTTTTAAACTTTTTTTATTGTTTTTGTTGTATATTCATACTAAAAGAGAGTAGAGATAGAGTAGAATCTAATCACTATCATTAGATAGTAGATTATAACTATTTTAAAAAGAAGGAATCTCAACTACTTGTATTATATCTAGCTTATCATCAGAGTCATTTCTCAATTCTCTAATCTTAAATGAAGTTTGAGAATTCTAATTCTGTTTACATTTAACTGAAGAATTGAAGTTTGAAGATTTAGATAGTTGAGAGTTTCTTCTTTTTAAGCTTGTAGTTGTAGATTTACTGACTTGACTATTCTCTTCAGTTCTAGATTGACTTTGAGCTTTATTTTTTCTTCAGTTCTTTTGAGTTCTTGAAGTAAACATACATTCTTTTGAGCTAGATGCATGTTTTTCTTTACAATTACAGCATTTAAGCAGAGTGTGTTGATATATTTCACCTCTTTTTAAGCATGTTTCACATTTATACTCACTAGTTTTGTGATCTCTAGCACAGAATGCATATTTTGAGTCTCTAAAACAAGAGATTGCAAAGTGTTTATATCTCTGTTCACCTCTACCACATCACAACCCCAGGTCAAATTGCCATACAAATTGTAAGGCGAAGAGACCTAGTCATATGCATCAATCTTCTTGATTTTGAAAGATTCTCAACCTGTAATTGTGAAGATATCTGAGAAGCAACTTCCACGAAAACCCTTGATGTTCTAAAACATCAATACTAAGTCTCACTCACATACCGCTTTTTTCAATCTGGCCTATCTCTGGCAGAAAAATACAAAAAGATACCTCAGTAACAGGATCAAGTACATAATCAACAGACACATCTGAAGTGCATTCTCTGTGAAAACCCTGTCTGTCTTTGATGTATCAAGATATCAACACCAAGTCTTACTCTTGCACCGCCTCTTTCAATCTGGCTCATTCTCAGCAGAAAAATACAAAAAGATAGCTCAGCAACTGTATTCAATACATAATCAGCAGACATGATAACTATAAAATTAGTATACTTCAAGGTCTGACTGAGCCTTTGATTCTTGCACAGTGAGATATATTAAATCTAGTTTTAATATCTCAATATTCAATAGATTCTTCAAGAAATTGAGAATAGCAATACTAGAACTCTATTAAATTTGAGAATTAACTCTATATTGATATAATTATTGACAAAGTCTTCTATTTTAAGATATGAATAATCAGTTTCTCTATATTCTGCTGATAATATTTATATTATTATATAGTGACAGCCTTATATTCTCTATAATATCAAGACTCTAAAGAGAAAAAGTCTTGATAGAGAGTATATAGTAGTGCATATCTTAGCAGTTTCTATCTCATTCTTCTGTAGCAGTTAATGTAAAAAAAGATCTTAGAAATAGTTTTTTACTTTTCTTGAAAAAGTAAGGTGTTTTTCTCTGAGTTTTATACAATATTCTTATAAAGAATTGAAAATAGAGTTGTTTTTGATTATAATTTCACATTCTTTTAAGTAAGAATTACTTTTTGAGTGACTGAAGAGCTTTTATTAATACTTAATTCTTTTTTACACTCTTTATTAACTGATATGAGTTGCACACTTGTTGTGTGAGGAGAATTGAATGATTCAGAATAAAATTGAATAGCTTTAATCAATTTCTCTGTAAAAAATTGATCTATTGTTTGTCAGTTTTTCTCTCAAAAACTGTCATATTATCTGATTTATTATCAATTGATATCATACTTTTTCTCACTGTATTTCAAGAAAGAGATTGTAAAGATTTTATTAATTTTTCTTAAAAATAAATTTTAGTTTATTAAATTCTCTTCAAAAATCTAATCTAGTTACTGAACTAGTGTGAAAAAAATCAGATGTTTTATACACAAAAGTCTTCTATTCTTCTTTTGAAACAGTCTGACTAACTTTTCAATTGAAAACAAACTTAGAAATCTCTTAATTGAAACAGTCTGATCAACTTTTCAATTCAAAAGAGTGAAATAAATATCTCAATTGAAACAGTCTGATCAACTTTTCATTGAGTGAGAATAATAAGTTCAAAAATACACTTAGTTAATGCGGAAAAAGATGCTTTCTCAAATACTGTTTCAGAGATTGAAATTCTGAAGAGAAGAATGAAAGAAGAAATAGAGAAATAACAAGTTCTTGAAATACAGAAACTTGAAAAAGTAAGCAAGATTCTTGAAAAGCAGTGTCTGAGTGAGATGAATGAGGAAGTTCTATTAATTCTTCATACTCAAACTAGACAACTACAGAAGATGATCAAGTTCAAACTTGGAATTTCAAACACAGTTCAAAAAACATTGAAAATTTCTAGTTTAAATCACTGACTCTTCATTTTACTCTTCTTCTTTTTCTACTTCTTCTTCTTCTTTTTTAAATCAGAAGAAAACTTACTCTCAAGCAGTTGAATCTACTGTCTCTAAATCTACTGTCTCAAAACTGGCTCAAAATCCTGAGAAAACTGAGAAGAATACTGCTCATACTTCTATCCATAGAAAAGTGAAGAAAATAATATAAAAAGAGAAAAGCTTTCAAATCTTCAGAAATAGAAGACTTATTCTCAAAGTCTTAAATCAGAACATCTTGCAGAGAAACAAGCTAAACCTAAATCTCATTTTCAGAATTAGAAATGAAATTAATCAGCAGTTCTTTTCTCAGTTAATAACTGATATTAAAGTTCAAAAATCAGTTATAGCTTCAATTGAGTCATTCTTCTTTAAAAACTTCATTATTCTGACTACAATGCCTGAATTCAATGCAGAATTTCTTATTCAGAATGAGAATCTCTGAAAATCAGCAGTAGAATCTTTGTTAAACACAACAATTCTATCTGAGAGAGATGAAAAGTGAGACAAATTCATTTTTCATAATATTTCAGTTGAAATTTTTGACTGTGAAGAAGAAATGCTACTTCTCAAAAATGAATTAGAAGAATACAACTCTATTCAACTGAGAAAAGAGCCTGTATAACTAAATTCAATTGAGTTCAGATGAAGTAGAAGAAATACCTCTGTTCTAGTATATATAAAAACACTTAAACAGTCAAAAATCTCTGAAGTAAGAGTAGTAGGTTTGAAAATGAGAGTTCATGAATATAAAGACTCAAGAATGAATCTCAAAGCTCAAACACAGTGTTCAAACTGTCAAAGATATGAACACTTTGTAATCTCTTATTTTAGAGACTTAAAATATGCATTCTGTGCTAGAGATTATAAAACTAGTGAGTATAAATGTGAAATATACTTAAAAAGAGATAAAATATATCAATACACTCTGCTTAAATACTCTAATTTCAAAGAAAAAGATGCATTTAGCTCAAAAGAATGTATATTTATATCAAGAACTCAAAAGAACTGAAGAAAAGATGAAGCTCAAAGTCAATCTAGAACTGAAGAGAATAGTCAAGTCAGTAAATCTACAACTGTAAGCTTAAAAAGAAGAAACTCTCAACTATCTAAATCTTCAAACTTCAATTCTTCAGTTAAATGTAAACAGAATTAGAATTCTCAAACTTCATTTAAGATTAGAGAATTGAGAAATGACTCTGATGATAAGCTAGATATAATACAAGCAGTTGAGATTCCTTCTTTTTAAAATAGTTATAATCTACTATCTAATGATAGTGATTAGATTCTACTCTATCTCTACTCTCTTTTAGTATGAATATACAACAAAAACAATAAAAAAAGTTTAAAAACTCTTCAAAAATCACATTTATTCAAAATAATGTGAATAGAATCATAAATTGCATTTATTCTTGTCTTAAAATTGTATTTGAATAAAAAGTTGATTTTATACTGCTTCAGGAATTGAATTTTGATGCTGAGTAAAAATACATCATTTCTCATTCAAGCTACTACTGCTTTCTACCTCAAAAGTCTGAGATAAAGTCAAGAGTAGTGATCTATGAAAGAAAGAGATCAAGATATTAATTTAATCTAAGATTTAATATCATATCTAGACTGGCCGCCGGGATCATGAATTTCATGTTTGATTTCATTTGATCTGGTCTCATACATTTCTTGACATAAATCCCGCTGGGACTAATCATTAAAAAAACATGCAAAGTGACTATATATCAGATTTTAAAATGAGATCATGACTTGAAAAAAATGAGAAAGTGGTTCCATTTGATCTCATTTAGTCTCATTCTTGGCATAAAGTTACTATTTTTAGACATTTTAAGGTTTTCTTTAGACTATTTTTAATTTTTTAAAAAGTAACACTTTTTGGTAACACTCAAATGAGATTTAAAGTCATTTAAAGCAATAAAAATAATTTAAATTGAGAAGTGGAAATCATGATTTCATTTGAAAAATGTGATAAGAGTAGATAGTAAGTCTCACTGAGATAGTATGAGACTACTATCTAATGTTAAAACAGTGTAATGAGATCAGTTGAATTGATAATGAGATCATCAAATATTCTGATTCTGGTCCCAGACACGGTCACACGGTCAGTCTAATTATATCTGATTCTGATATTCTGATAAGTGATATTATAGATAAAGAGAATAAGTTTGATACTATACAGCTTATAAATATTTATAATGAAAGGTTATTGAAGAAAAATAACAATATCTGAATAATTAATAGAGAATTTCTAAACATAACTTTATTAAGACACTCTATAATTGCAGGAGATTTCAATACACATCATCTCTGATGAAATTCAGAATGTAAAAGAGTAGTAAGAGTAGATAATCTGATTGAATGAATCTTTGAGTATTCAATAGATTTAGTTAACAGGTCTGATCAACAAACATTGTTTAGAAAAGACATGAAATAGAAATCTATTATAGATCTAATCTTCATGTCACAAAATCTAATAAAAAAAAGACTTGTAAACTGATTTATTAATTTAAATGAGATATCAGAATCAGATCATGAGATTATTTAATTTAATATTAAACTAAGTGAAAAATAAATGAGTGAAAACCCTCTTCTCTCTAATCAGTTTAACTTTGAAAAAGCTGATTGAAAAGCAGTTGAAGAAAGCATAACACTGTTAAAATCTGAAAAGCAGAGTGAGCTATATTAACATTCTGATCAAGATATCTTAAATGAAATGCTTGAGAATAGAGTGAAGCTTATTACATCTAGACTGACCGTGTAACCGTGTCTGAAACCAGGACCAGATTTTTTAATAGTCTTATTACCAATTCAACTGATCTCATTACATGATTTTAACATCAGATAGTAGTTTCATACTGTTTCAGTGAAACTTACTATCTACTCTTGTCACATTTTTCAAATGAGACCATGATTTCCACTTCTCAATTTAAATTATTTTTATTGCTTTAAATGGCTTTAAATCTCATTTGAGCATTATCAAAAAGTGTTACTTTTTAAAAAATTAAAAATAGTCTAAAAAAAACCTTAAAGTGTCTAAAAATAGTAACTTTATATCAAGAATGAAACTAAATGAAATCAAATGAGATCACTTTCTCATTTTTTTCAAGTCATGGTTTCATTTTAAGATCTGATATACAGTCACTTTGCATGTTTTTTTAATAGCTAGTCTCAGCGGGATTCACGCTAAGAAATATATGAGACCAGATCAAATGAAACCAAACATGAAATTCATGGTCTCAGTGACCAGTCTACTTACATATATTATTCTAATAAGTGTTAGAGATAATATTTCAAAGAGAAAGTCTTCTAAGTATTTCATCTAAAAGAAAATAATTAGCTACTGCTAGAAGAGATTGAAAAAATAATGTAATATCTGATAAAAAGTTCAAAGCTGTCAGAAATAAATATTTTTCAGATATTAAAAAAGCTAAAACAGACTGCTGAAATAAATTTCTTAAAGAAGTATAAGAAAAGAAAGTTTTTAAAGCTTTTAACTATACTAAAACAAGAAGTGTAGCAAAACTTTCAATCTTAGAATATAAGTTTCAGAATGAATTATATACAGCAAATTCTTTTAAGAAAAAATATCAAGCTTTTATAAGAATTCTTTTTCAAAACTCATTAAATTCAGCTTCAGAGAAAGAGAATATATCACTTTACAACTAGACTGACCGTGTGACCGTGTCTGGGACCAGGACCAGATTTTTTGATAGTTTCATTACCAATTCAACTGATTCCATTACACAGTTTTAACATTAGATAGTAGTCTTATACTGTCTCAGTGAGACTTACTGTCTACTCTTATCACATTTTCCAAATGAAATCATGATTTCCACTTCTCAATTTAAATTATTTTTATTGCTTTAAATGACTTTAAATCTCATTTGAGTGTTATGAAAAAGTGTTACTTTTTAAAAAATTAAAAATAGTCTAAAAAAAACCTTAAAATGTCTAAAAATAGTAACTTTATACCAAGAATGAGACTAAATGAGATCAAATGGGATCACTTTCTCATTTTTTTCAAGTCATGATTTCATTTTAAGATCTGATATATAGTCACTTTACATGTTTTTTTAATAGCCAGTCCCAGCGGGATTCACACCAAGAAATGTATGGGATCAGATCAAATGAGACCAAACGTGCAATTCATGGTCCCGGCGGCCAGTCTATTTACAACTATATTAATAAAAATCACTGAGAATGATCTGAGCTTACACAAGATGAATTAGAGTCAGCTATTTTATCAAGATCAGTTAAAACTACTACAGAGCCTGATTCAATCAATCACTTGATTATTCAAAATACATATTTCCACTTAAAGAATGAATATTTTGAGCTCTTTTTTAATCTCTTGAAAAATGAATATTATTCTGAATGCTGAAGAGAAGCTTCTGAAGTGATTCTTATAAAATCTAATAGAAAAACTTCAATTTCTAAGTTATATAGTGTGGCGGGCTGTGCCCGATCAATCATATAGACTATTCCGTTACACTCCACAGATTTCAACCGCTTCATTCTTGAACGTGTACACTCCGATTCTCAGCCATTCTCAATCGCCGATCCTCGGCCGCCATGAACGCGTACACTCCGATTCTCGGTCATTCTCAATCGTCAATTCTCAGCTGCTACAAACATGTATAGATTCTTCCGCTCTGAAGTCTCACTGTGTATGTCATCACATACATATATAAATATTCACTCTGATTGCTGATTCTCACACTTTCTCTTTCTTTCCTTCTCTAACATTTTTCACTTTGTTATATAAGATCTATCAATATTATATCAATCTATTCAGTGTAGAACTCTTACACTAGAAAAATATTCATTATCTTCTTATTAGAAATGATTATTCACACATCATCTTCTCATTAGAAATAATTATTCATTGAGAGATATCTGAATGTGTAACAATATGTAAGAAAAGAGAAACAATCAGTTAAAGCAGATATCAAGTTCTTAGATAGAAGCTTACTTATCAGTTACTGTGACTCTGTAATAAGATCTTATAAAGAGAATATTAGTGAAAGATCTGAGAGTTCTGACACTCAGATAGATAAGATATTCATAAAATTACACTTCTTCAGATTTCACAGATATTATACATTCAATAAAATGATATAATCATGTCTAACAATAATATGAAACTCTTGAATGCAAGTATAGATATGATGTCATAATGACTCTAAACAATGTTGAAATTACAAGAGTAACAGATAGCAGACATGCATGTAACTTAACAACTTTAATATGAAGAGATTCAATAATTAACTTATGTAATTTCAACATCTACAGAATTGAATATGAAAGTGCTGAAGAAATACTTAGATACTTCTGTATATTTTAATACTTCTGATCTCACTCTCTACTCATCATGAAGAATGAAAATGCTTGTGAAACTGAGTATAGATGAAGATATCATCAGTTCATTAATTAATCAAGATTAATATTTTAATGAATAATTGAAGAATTGCATGAAACAGAAGTTTCATTCATGAATAAAAGTATGTGAATCAACACTGTGAATATCTGATAATATTATTAAATATCTTGATATTCTGTTCTGAGACACTGCTATTCAACAGAAAGTATTAGATTGATTATAGAGTACTTAACAGAGAAACACTTCTCTTATAATATTCATCCCTGATTTCAATATCAAGATTCTAGAAGCAGGTGATCAATCTTGAGAGAATTGAATGAAGATTAGTATGCTTAAGAAGATATTAACTTTCAAACTCTTACAGGCTCTTGTAAGTGTAAATAAAGACCAGACTTATGAAGATTTCTGCACACAGCTTCAGATATTAAATGATTATCTTATCAAGCTCAAGAGTATACAGAACAGTGACAGAAGATATTACATCTCAGTCACTCATACACCTGTGCTGAAGAGAAGTAACAGCAATGATACAGATGTTATGAACTGAATAGACTTGAATATCTATGTATAAGTAAGAGTTTCTGCCATTCAAACAGACTTCTGAGTTTCTGAGATCACTTCTGAGAAAGTCACTGATTGATATCAACATGAAGTATACATTAACTGTAACTGATTAGAACATATTACTTTTAACTATTGATTAATCTATGTGTCTTCACAATTGAGAGAAAGATCAGTGTCTTCTTGTTTGAAGAATGAATCAGTGTCTGTTCATGTCAATCATATTGCAGTGAAGAAAGATTCAGAAGATAACTACAAGAATACTCTGATGAAACATGGAAAAGATTAGCTTCTGTTCAAATTCACAAACATGAGCTTGAAGAGGTCAGATGACAATGATTTGAAGAGAAAATGACAATGAATGTGATTCTTGTATCTACTGTGATTGATAACATGTATAATATGAAAGCTATGATAGACAGTGATCTATGTCACTATACAATGATAAAATCTTCAGTTGTAAGATATCATAATCTTCAGTGTATTTCTTTATCAAAATCTCAACTCCTCACAGGATTTAATAATTCAAAAAACATTTGTACTCATTACATGATGAAGTTGACCATAGATGTGAGAGAACATTAATGTGAAGATGTCTATGTATATGAAGTTGATAATCTTGATTATAATCTGATGTTAGAACTTATCTGACTATCTGAACAAGGCATCTTATTGAACACTTGAAACAGAAGTTTAATATTCTCTAATAATAATAGAATTCATGAAGATGATATTCACAAGACTATGAATCTTACACAGATCTCTGTCAATACTTATAAAATGCTTTAAAAAAGAAGTTATTAAAACTGCTGACAGAGTCACTGATAAAGTCACTGATAGCAGAATTATATATCAATCTATTTCATCAGTCTGACTGATATTAAAAAAGCTCTAGAAAAGTTATTCTGTACTATAATAACAGATGCTCACATAAAACTCTTTTAATAATATTATGAATATCTAGATGTCTTCTGATAAGATAATATTATGAATATATCTCCTTTACAGGACTCAGAAGTGAATTACAGTATCAAGTTAGAAAAGAAGAATTATAAGAATCTCAAGTTATTATAAGGCTCTCTTTATAATATGTCTCAAGATAAACTTCTTCTTCTTCAGAAGACACTCAATAATCTGTTGAGTAAGAAATTCATATATATTAACAACTCTTCTGCTGCAGCTTCTATTCTCTTTATAAAGAAGTCAGATGAAAAACTCTGATTCTATGTGAACTATCAAGATCTGAACAGATTGACAAAGAAAGATTATTATCTCTTATCTCTTATCAATGAAACTCTAGAATAGAATTCATGAATTGAGTGCGCTCAATAGTTTATAAAACTAGATATCATCACTGTGTTTTATAAGATTTGTATCACTGAAGAAGATGAATGACTTACAGCATTCTGAACATGTTATGATCTCTTTGAATGAATAGTCACATTCTTTGAACTGGTTAATGCTCTCAGTACATTTCAGAAGTATATTAACTGAGCACTCTGAGATTTTCTTGATAAGTTTGTATCTGCTTATCTAGATAACATTCTTATCTTCACTGATGAATTCAGAAAAGAGTATCAAGAGCATGTGTGAAGAGTATTACAATAACTACAAGAAGCAGAACTATCAATTGATATTAATAAGTGTGATTTCAAAGTTAAGAGTACTAAATACTTAGATATCATTATAGAAGCTGATAAGAAAATTCAAATGTATTCTGAGAAGATCTCTATCATTCTTGAATGAGAAGCTTTATATACTGTAAAAGATGTATGAAGCTTCATTGAATTCACTAACTTCTATCAGTGATTTATATGAAACTTCTCAGATATTACAAGATCACTTACAGAACTTACTAAGAAAGACTCAGTATTTCAATGATTAGCAGACACTGAAGCTGCATTTATATAAATAAAGAAGATATTCATTAATATCTCTCTGCTGATAATATTCAATTCTGATCACAAGACAGTTGTTGAAGCTGATTTCTCTGACTATATGACAGAAGAAGTGATATTATAATATAATAATAAAGATGTTCTATGATCATATATCTTCATATCTAAGAAACTGAGTCTCACTGAATGCAATTATGAGATCTATGATAAGAAACTTCTTGCAATTGTATGCTATCTAGAAGAATGAAACTCTGAACTCTGAAGTGTCTCTGAATTTGAGATAATTACAGATTATAAGAATCTCAAATACTTTATAATAACTTATAAACTCACTGAATGACAGATGTGATGATCAGAGTTTCTAAGCTACTTTCATTTTACAATACACTACCGCTCTGACAGTCAGAACTTGATGATAGATGCTCTCTTGCAACAAGAACAAGATATACTGTCTGATGTGATAGATACACACTGAATGAATTGAGAACACTGACTCTTGAATTTGAAGATATTAGTTAATCACAATGAGACTATTTATAACACTATACATGCTTTGCTGGTCAGAACATTCTCTGAATCTACACTGAATAAATTATGATATATAACAGCTCAAACTGATGAACTTCTTCAAGCACTCACTGAAGCAGTATATTAAGAAGCAACCTGATTTCTCTCAGAACTATGTATAAGAACTGATATCTCAGAATATTCAATCAATGACAATAACACTCTATGATTTTATAAATAATACTAAGTCTCTTACTCTGAACTCTTACACATCTGAATAATACAAGAGATGCATGATTCATGTATAACTGATTATTCAGGTTGTGAATAACTGTATAGAATGATCTTTTAAGAGTTCTACTGATCTGAGATATTAAACAGTATCAGATGCTTTGTCTGAAACTGTAATTATTATTCTTCTATTATCTTGTGAAAGAACTGTAGAAAAGATCTGCTGAAACTGCTTAATATCTCTGATAGAATCTGATAAGATATGATAATTGACTTCACTGTTGATCTCTCTGAGAGTAAAGATTGTAAGAACATTCTGATCATCATCAATTAATTAAGTAAAGATATAATATTGAAACCTTGTAATAAAATGAATACTGAACAAGTCACTGAAGCTTTTCTACAGAGCTCATTCTATCAGATGCATGAGTTACTGAGATCTATAGTATCAGATTAAGACTGTTAATTTATAAGTACTCTCTGAACAAGAATCTGTTAAGTTCTTAAGACTACATACTATCTATCAACTGTCTATCACTCTGAGACTGATGATGCATCAGAACAGACAATTCAGACTGTAAAGAATTATCTTTATAAGTTCTGTAATCACTTATAAGATGACTGATATGACCTTCTTCTACACATAGAGATTACTATCAATAATTGAGATACTGTTTCAACAGATATAAGTCTATTCTTTCTTATACACAGTTATTATATGAAGATGTTAGATCTTCTAGAGATCACATAGTTCATACTAAACTCTCACAGTTCAATTCAGATCACTGATAATATAGTAATAAAACTCTGAGACATCTGTGATTAAGCAGAAGTGTTCATAATAAGTGCTAAACAGAATTAAGAAGATTAAATCAATGTTCACTGAGACCTCACTGAATAATATAAGATAGAAGATCTGATATAAGTGAATCTTAAGAATATATGAATCATATATTCATCTCATATACTAGATTATCATCATATCAGATATAAAGTGATAGAAGTTCTAGATAGTTATAACTACTGTCTTGATACATTATCAGAGATTTATAATGTCTTTTATACAAGCTTGCTTTACTGCACTGTCACTGACTCATTCTCTTCTCAACTGACTTTCAACTGACAGCTGCCAGAGATCATAGAAGAAGATAATAAGCTTGAGTGAGAGATTGAAGATATTGTTGATAAGAGATTATGCAGCTGTAACTGATAATATCTCATGAAATGAGTTAGCTATGATTAACTGATCTGAACTCTGAGTTCTACATTATCTGAAACAGCAGTTCTTGACTGATGAGAACTACTTCTGAAAAGAAGAGACTAATGTGATGAGCTGCATCTGATTAATTATATAAACTATTCTGTTACACTTCACAGATTTTAACTACTTCATTCTTAAATACATACACTCTGATTCTCAGTTATTCTCAATCACTGATTCTCAGTCACTATAAATGTGCACACTCTGATTCTCAGTCATTCTCAATCATCAATTCTCAGCTGCTATGAACATGTATAGATTCTTCTGCCTTGAAGCTCTATCACATATACTATCAGATATATGTATAAATATTCACTTCAATTGCTGATTCTCATACTTTCTCTTTCTTTTCTTCTCTAACATTTTTCTCTTTGTTATATAAGACCTATCAATATTATACTGATCTATTCAGCGTAGGCCTCTTATATATAGAGTAATATCTCTATTGAACTGTCTAGAAAAGTTTTTAGAAAAGATAGTAGCTACTTAACTATCTTTTATAAGCTTCATTAATAATTCTCTTTTATTCAGTGAATAAATGAGAGATAGAAAACAATATTCTACAATTGACACTGTTCTCTCAGTTGTTTATAATATTTAAATAGCAAAGTATGAAGATCT
Organism: Blastomyces gilchristii SLH14081; assembly: GCF_000003855.2. NCBI lineage: Eukaryota > Fungi > Ascomycota > Eurotiomycetes > Onygenales > Ajellomycetaceae > Blastomyces > Blastomyces gilchristii. Next base: position 2,433,024 of record NW_003101681.1, on the reverse strand, counting down.
GATCTCAACTGTAGTTTTTATTGATATAAAAGAAGCATTGGATTATATTTCAAAGTCAAAGTTAATTCAGACTTTGAAGATGTTAAAACTGTCACTTTCTCTAATAAAATGAGTGAACTGTTTTTGTCACACTCCTGGCCGCGCCAAGGCTCTGTTGCGGTTTCACACGGCTTATCACTTTCATGCGAATGATTTCATCCTGTCTGAACCAGTTTTCAATCACTCTATGACATCATTTGAATATATTATAGAAAGATTCAATTGATGAATATGAGAACTCTGCTTCTATATAAGATCAGCAGATTACTCTTTCTTAATAGTGAGATACTGCTAAGATATTACTTCAGCTATTCTCACTTATGAAATAAGAGAAGAGTATTCACTCATTATCTATATAGAATAGCTAGATGCTGACTTCTTATCAAAGAAGTCAGTGATTTGTCTTTCTTCTATCAAAATATATACAAGAGTTACTGTGTTTCTCATACAATCTTTTTAGTATACTAAGTACTATATCTGTGATATTCTTACAATAATTCTGTAGTCTACAAGCTCACTATTCAAGCAAGATAGTCAAGCTCACTTATACAGCTTCTTAAATAACTATCTTTATATAATATTACTGACTAGTCACTACTTTGATTCTATTACATTACAATTTGAATTACTCAATCTGATTATAAGTTTGAATCAGTCAAGCTCTAACAGACTGATATAATCTTATATACTCATACTGAGATCAATCTGATCTCACTCTCTGAAGGAAACTCTACATTATTTTCTGAAGTGTGTACATTTCTATCTCAGCAGAAATCTGAGATTTCTGAATCTGTTATATATTTTGATATAAGCTCTTCAACTGTTCTGTCACTGTCACAGTCTCTACACATCTATATCTATTATGAAGATAGAGAGATTAAGATCAGAGATTCTCTGAGATATAAGAGAAATATATTGTCTGAATTTCACAGCTTTATCTGTATTCTTGAATGAAAATTTCATCTTAATCTGAGCCAGTTTAATACTCATAAGATATAAGTAATATACATTATCACTCTTCTTGAAGACATCCCTGTAACTACTTAAATTATTAAGAAGAGAGAGTTTGAGTATACTGATACTGTAATAACTTAGAAAGAATTCAAGAACTCTTTACTAAATTAAATCAAAGATCACTGTAATCACAGCTTCACAGTGATATAGTAGTTCAACTTATTATATTAATATGATAATAAGAATTCTTCTAATTTCAATATAAGATTTAAAGAATATTGAAAGAAATTAACTGATAATTTGAAGTAATTAAAAACACAGCTTTATCTTATAAAACTGACTTATAAAATGTGAATAATAATATTATAATATCAGAGTTTATTAATTAATTACACTGAGCTTGTCAACCTGACTTTCTGAATCTATTTAAATAATCAATTCTTTAAGAAAAAGATTAATAAGATCTCTTCTAAGTAATTAATAACAGAATATAAACAGCACTGTGACAGCTTCAGTGTAAAGAAAGTAAAGAAGAATTCTAAGTATTCTGATTCTTTACTCACTATAAAGAAATATTAAAAAAGATTTGATAAAGATCTCTGTTTCAACTACAGAGCTGGTAGTTACTATATCAGTGATTATAAGAAGTTAAAGAAGAGAAGAAACTGAGAAGATATCTTCTCAAAGTTAACTTCTTTTCTGATAAATGTATTCATAGAAGATAAAGAAGAGAAAAAAATAAAGAATTAATAATTCTCATATCTCTGAGTTTATGTTACAATTATAATATATACTCTGAATGAGAAGATATCAGTGAGATGTCTACTCAACTCTGAGATGAATATTAACTTCATATTCTATTTCTTTTTCTTAATAAAGAGTTGAAAGAAGATAGATCTGTCAGATCATATGAAATTTACTAATAAAATAAAGTATTATTATTTTTAATATAATTCAAGTGAAGTGTGTGATTACAGACTTAGAAGAAATCTTTAAGAAGAGCAGTCTGCTTCTTTATACAGTTAATATCATAGATGAGAACATTATTCTAAATCTTCTATAATTGAGAGAAAACAATTCTCTCATTGACTGAGTTACTCAGATATGATGATATCATCTCACTAATAAAGAGATAGTAATAGAGAAATCTGAAGAGTTTCATCAGAAGAATCTTGAGAAAAAGATAGAGTTGATATACTATATAGCAGATGACTGAAACTTAGAAATAGATGAAGAAGTTATTACTCTTACTATAAGATTAGCAGTAGTATCTATCATTGAAGATGAATATATATGATGTCTCTTTACAGATTATAAGAATATCTTTTTAGAAAGAAAAGCAGTGAAGTTTTCTGATATCAAGATATAATATAAGATTTATCTTGAAGATGATATAATAGTACTGTACAGATCTTTTTACAACTTATCTGTAAAGAAATTGAATGTTCTGTATAAATATCTTGAGAAAGCATAATCAAAGAACTTAATATACTTATTAAAGAGTTCAGCAGGAACATCTATACTCTTTATACTTAAGAAGAACAGTAGGCTATGTTTATGTATAGACTACAGAGATCTTAATAAGATGATGATTAAGAATTACTATTCATTATCATTAATTAATAAGATGATTAATTAATTATCTGAAGCAAAGATATTCTCAAAGATTGATATATAGCATATCTATCATACAATCAGAGTGAATAAAGATAATATTTGAAAAACAGCTTTTCATATCAAGTACAGCAATTTTAAATATCTTGTTTTATCTTTTAATCTTTGTAATGCTTCAGTCATCTTTCAGATCTATATAAATAAGACACTACAGGGCCTTGTCAATGTCTTCTGCATAGTATACATAGACAACATTCTAATCTTCTCAGAGACAGAGAAAGAATATGATATTCATGTTTGAGAAGTATTGAGTCACTTGAGACAGTATTAACTCTATACAAATAGTGAAAAATACTTGTTCTACATGTAGAAGATTGATTTCTTAGATTATATTATTAAGATAAACAGCATTTCAATGAATAGAAGCTGAGTCTTTATTATTGAGAACTGGCTGACACTCTGAATATACTGCAAGATGCAGGTATTTCTAGAATTTGTGAATTTCTATAGATAATTCATCTATACATATTTACAGATTACTATCTCTCTTACAGATCTGTTAAAGAGAAGTATGAAAGACAGAAAAACAGAATTATTTATCCTCACTCAAGATATTATACAGATATTTGTAGAATTGAAACAAGCTTTTACAGATATTATAATACTGAATCACTTTAACTCTAACTTACTCAGTCAGTGTGAGACTGATGTATCTGAGAATGATATCTGTGAAATCTTTTCATAGTTGACACTGAAGATCTTTCAACATTGAAAGAATCAGAGAATAATTATCTCTGAAGATACAGATAATGAAATATCTATAAGAGAAGACTTTTTCATAGAGTCTATAAGATACTATGAATAAAGATCAGTAATCTTCTTCTTCAAGAAGTTATTACTCATACAGAGAAGATATAATACTTATAATTAAGAGATATTAGTAATTGTCAAATTCTTTAAGATCTGATGATATTATCTTCAGAGTAGTAAGTACTCAGTGTAAGTTCTCACTAATTATACAAATCTGTATTACTTCTTAATAACAAAGAGCTTAATAGAACATTAAGCCAGATAAGTAAAGCTGTTTTCAAAGTATAACTTCTATATTCAATACTGTTCAGATCAGCTTAATCTCACTGATATACTATTTAAACAGTTTGATTATAATATCATTGATGCAGAGAAGAATTCTATAAAAGAATCTCTGTCATCACTGTAGAAGAAGCTGGCTGCAGAGAGTTAAAGTTCTCTGAAGCTTGAGAATAATGCTGATAAGACAGCTGTGTAACTCAGTATAGAAGATGAAAGAAAATCTGAGTCTCTGCAGAGAACTGATACTGAAGATTATGAGCTTTTTATATTATATCTTACTATCATTGAACTAGTAAAGAATGAAACAGTCTACAATCTTTCAATCTGACTACTTTTAAAATTCATTGATAAGTTATAGAAGAGAGATATCTCTACTACAGCTTGAATTCAGAAGTTAAAGAAGAAAGAATCTGATTTGAACTTGAAAGAGACAGACTCTGAGTGAGACAGTGTTACTAAGAAATCAAGTCACTGATAACTAGAAGAATGTGAACTTCTACTGCTAAATAATTCAGTCTTCATTTCTTATAGTAGACTGATGTATTAGAAGTTATTAAGAATTTATTATAATAATTCTCATACAGAGTACTTCAGATTAGAGAAGACTGAGAAGCTTCTAAAATATAAATACATTTAAGATAAGCTTTAGATAGATATTAAAGAGTATATTAAGACTTACAATATCTATTCAAGAATAAAGATTCTCCAGTATAAGTAATACAGTGAGTTGATATCACTGTCTGTCTTAAAGAGCTTATAACAGAATCTATTAATGAATTTCATAGTTGATCTACTGAAGTTAATAAGAGTTAAAGAATATAACTTAATTTTAGTTATTATCAACTGTTTCACAAAGATGATAAAATATATCTCTATTTATAAAAAGCTTAAAGTCTCTGAATTGACTGATCTGTTTTTAGATATTATTATTTATAATCATGATACTTCAAAATTATTAATAATAGATTGAGAATCTCTCTTCATTAGTAAGTACTGATTAATCTTTTACTATTATCTTATAATAAGATATCTTCTCAGTACTGCATTTCATCTATAGACAGATGATCAGACTAAATATCAGAATCAAATATTAGAATAGCATCTTCAAGTATTCTATTCATATCATTAGAATGATTGACTCAAACATCTTCTAACTGTCAAATTCATATATAATAATGCAAAGAATGTAATCTTAAAAGTATCTTCTTTTCATACTTATTATAAATATAATTCTTCATTACTTAGTAACATTGCAGATGATATTTTAAAGAAGAGATTAGATAGTTAGAATATTAAACAGATACAGAGAACAGAGTACTTCTCAGTGTCAGAAGTAAAAGTGAGATTGAAACTTTTAAATAAAATTCATAAGAAGGCAGTGAAAAGCATCTACTATACTCAGAAGTAGTAGATACAATACTATAATTAAAAACATCTTTCAATGAAGTTCTTGATAGAGGATCAAGTACTACTTTCAGTAAAGAATATCAAGATAACAAGATTATATAAGAAGCTCAGTAAGTAGTGACTAGAATCTTTTTCAGTAATAAGAGTAATAAATAAGTAGATATATGAGTTGAAATTATTCTCAGAATTGAAATCAATTTATTCTGTTTTTCACATTTTCTATTTAAAGCTCTATAAACAATACTCTGAGATGAAGCTGTCTCAGCTGAATAATATCAAAATTAAGAGTGATACTGAATATCTTATGGAGAAAATATTGAATAAGTGAATATATTACAGTAAGCTTCAATATCTCATTAAATAAGAAGATTATTCATTGTCAGAGAATTCATGAGAACTTCTTGAGTATTTGAAAAATGCTGAGAAAGAGATTGCAAGCTATGAGATAACTAGTAGAGATTATCTCATTACATGTCAGAGACATTGAACAAGAAATACTGCTTAAGACTTCTTATTTTTCTTAAAGAATTTTTTAGAGATAATCTTATAATGATAAGCTGATATCTTATGAACTTTATAACACTCTTCTTCTATTTTCTTTCAAAGAGTTTTTAGAAGTTTAATGAGACTACACAAGTGTAAAATTCCTGAAGTGATTAGAGAAAAGAGATATTTAAAATCAATAAAAAGATTAATATTATTAACTCACAGATCACTGCTATTCTAATAAGACTGCAGTCTGTTAAAAAAGTAAAAAAGAGAGATCAGACTCTACTCATTAATAATCATACTCTTATCAAACTCATTCTTCACTGTTGAAGTCTCTGACACTGATATCCTTGTCTACTGAGAAGTTAGTGCTGCAGTGATATAGAAGAATATAAGAAATATATAAAATATCAACTTATTAACTTATAAAGCATCTCAGTTATCTGCTTCAATTGAAACAAGATTCTCTTCAATCAGTGATTGATCTCTGTGATGCTTTCAACAGTAGTATCACCTGACTTCTTCTTCTTAAGATCAGTCATTCTGAGGTGTTTTTTCATTTCAGAGACTCATGCTTTTACCTTCTTTTATAGATGAGTAAGAAGAACCTTCTCAGCCTTGATAGAATCTGTTAACACTTAAAGCTCTGAGACTCTCACTCTGTACTGCTTGAGTATCTGAGCTTCTTGTCAGAGCTGACATAATGTCTTTGTGTGAGATAATACTTACAGAGAGACAAGAGTTATTATTATAAGTATAACAGAAATAATAAGAGTGAGAGAAGAGATTAGACTGACCGTGTGACCGTGTCTGAAACCAGGACCAGATTTTTTGATAGTTTCATTACCAATTTGACTGATCTCATTACACGGTTTTAACATTAGATAGTAGTTTCATACTGTCTCAGTGAAACTTACTGTCTACTCTTATCACATTTTCCAAATGAGACCATGATTTCCACTTCTCAATTTAAATTATTTTTATTGCTTTAAATGACTTTAAATCTCATTTGAGCATTACCAAAAAGTGTTACTTTTTAAAAAATTAAAATAGTCTAAAAAAAACCTTAAAATGTCTAAAAATAGTAACTTTATGTCAAGAATGAGACTAAATGGGACCAAATGGAACCACTTTCTCATTTTTTTCAGTCATGGTTCCATCTTAAGATCTGATATATAGTCACTTTACATGTTTTTTTGATAGCCAGTCCCAGCGGGATTAACGCCAAGAAATGTATGAGCCCAGACCAAATGAGATCAAATGTGAAATTCATGGTTCCGGCGGCCAGTCTAGAAGAGATAGATATATAAAATCTCTTCTTTCTTCAGCTGCTTAGCACAGTATAGATAAGTGATGATATCAGTCAGAGATCACACTGAAGCCTTCTCACAGAGAGAAGATAAAGAAATCACAGAATTCTGCAGACTCAACTCAGCAGTATTCTGAGCAGAGCTCAGATATATCACAGAAGAGAAACTACAGATTAAGCTTTTCAGAGTCACTGTTTCTGAAATCAAGCTCTCTTCAGAGTTCTCTTCAATTGATCACACAGAGTCATACATCACTGTGTTGACTGAGAAGAGAGATGATGTCACAATGACAGTGAAGAGAGCAGAGAAAGAATCAGACATAGACAAACTGACTGACAGAAGAAATAACATCTTACTACAAGACACAGTGACTACTAGACTGACCGTGTGACCGTGTCTGAAACCAGGACCAAACTTTACAGTTGTCATGTTGCCTAAAAGCATTACTTCTGGTCATGATTTGTATTCATTATATTGATTTCAAATCACATTATTTCAAATATTAAAGGTCTCAGATTTACTTTTCAAATAAAAATCCAGTTCTGAATAAAGAATATGTTTGAATTCTTAGTTACATTTTCATTCTGATTTTATTATTGAGAATGATATTAAATAAGATCATGAAATTACTTCTCACTTACATAATATCATAACATAGTACTCATTTGTTGAAAATTTAACAGACAGTATTATCAAATATCATTACTTTTCTAAACACAGATCATAATTCATATAATTTTAATTATAAAAAAAATATAAAATACAAAAAAAAAAACAAAAAACAAAAAATAAAATAAAAATAAGAAAAAATCAGAATGAAAAAAAAAAATAAAAGAAAAAGAAAAAAATAAAAAATAAAAATAAAAAAAATCAAGATTACAGAGCTGCAGTACTTTTAAAATACTTACTTTTCAGAGTCTTTGTAATATTCATCATCAACTGTGTATTTCTCACAGTGAGAATAACACAGCTGTAATGAGTTATTATCTTAATATTATCTAATAAATAATCAGTATATATCTGTATAAATGTGAATATTTAGAAAATATACACTTAAAAAGTGTGATCAGAGTGAACTATGCTGTCACTTGAATAACATTAAGAATAGAATGCTGAAATTGATAATTTCTCTCATTAATTTCACAGACAAGGTATATGAAGATAATCTTGAGAAATATAAGATTCTCTGACTTCTGATAAAAGCAGATCTCATGAAGAGACTCTATTTTCATAATATCAGAGACTGAGTGTTATTAAAAAGTGTTACTTTCATGCAATGTATATACACTTGCTGTGACAATTCATTCTCTATGTATGTGACTGAGAATTGCAGCTTTTTCACACTGCATGACTCTCTCTGAGATACTGATACTGATTTGCAACTCACACAGTCTCTCAGTTCAGCATGTGCTGTATATATACAGCTCTGTGTACTGAGACTGTGTTAGTCATTATAATCTGACATGATACTCACTTTTCACAGGTCATGTTTTATTTGAGAGAGAGAGAGAAAAAGACATGACTGTGATTTTATTAAGAAGAGATAAATAATTAGTAATATTGAATATAATTTGATTCATCTGTATTTAAAATTTGATTAGTCTATACTCTTTAATTTAAGAGTTTCTAAGAGTGTTTTAATAGTTATCATATCAGCTTGAACTTAGTGATGAGTTGAAGAAGAAGAGAAAAGAGAGAAGAAAGAAATGAGAATAACTTATCTTTATAATATGAAAACAGAGAATTGCTGCAATTATTCTCTCTAGTAACAAAGATCTGTTTTCTGCATATATTTCTGATATAGATTATGTGATAACTGTATACAAAGAATATTAACACTGTATGTATTGAATGAAGATAATGTTGCTATACAACACTGTAGCTGTTTCTATATATCTCTGAAAGCTGTTAATATTTTCTTTATCTCTTTATATTTGATAAGTCAGTAATATATTTCAATGCACTTTCTCTTTTATCATTATCATCATCATCATCATTATCATTATTATTATCATTATTATCATTATCACTATTATCATCATTATTACCATCATCATTATTATTATAATTATTATTATTATATTATTTCTGACTGTCTCTTCTGTCTTCATCTCTCTTCAATACTCACTGAAATTAATTATATTATCTCTCTTTAAATATTCTGCAGTTCTGCGGATTATCAAGGCATATGAGCACTGTCACAGATTGAAGAAAGAGAAGAAGAAGATGTTTAAGTGAGAGAAGACAGATTATAAGACATGTTATAATGCCTTGAAGAGACTCTGTAAGAGAGTAGAATGATAATGATTTTAAGTAATACTTCTGATAGATTTAGACTGAACAAAGTATAGAAATAATATGAATGATATCATCTGTGAGAGATTGAAGTAGAAGATAGTAAAGAGTCTTATAAAGTAGTAATGAGATCAGAAGAAGTTCTGAGAATAATTTGAGTACAAGATAAAGAGAGAGAGAGAGAAGAAGAGTATTACTATAAATAAGTAATGATAGAAGAAGATTAAGAGAGTGTTAAAGTAGAAGATAAAGAAGTCAATACTGATAAGTTTTTTATTTATTAAGAGATAATGATTTTTGATAATACTTCTGTTCTCTAATTAATTAGTAGAAGCTAGCAGAGAAGAAGGAAATTAAGACCTTATTCAGATCTTGAATATGCTTCATCATTCAGAATATTGAGAAGATAACTCTACTCTCTGAGTATGTCAATCTGCTTGCTGCTGAGATGGAACTCAAGACAGTAGATCAGAAAATGTGAGATTTTGAGATGCAGATTAACCTGGCTGAGAGAGAGCAGTGAGAACTCTTCTCTAAGAAGACAGTGAAGAGAGATTTTGAGATGATTATCATCTCAGATGAGAAGAAGAAGAAGAAGAAGAAGAATAAGAAATGAATTATAAAGAATGATAAGAAGAATGAGAAAGAGAAGAAGTAGAAAAAGTTTTTTTCTTTTTATATTAGTTAGTTATAAGTTTAAGTTCATAATTATTAATAAGTAAAATTGATTTTGAGTTTTCAAAAATTATTGTACAAGTTGTAATCAAGGCAGAAATAATATATATATATATATATATTTAACTATCATGATTCACAAATCACTATAATATATAAGTATTAACATTTTTTCAATATTGATATTCACAATATTAATATATTTTTAATGATATTATATGATAATGTAATTTAATAATACTCTCTTTTATAATATTAATATATTTTAAGAAATATGATAGAGATTAATAAAGATTGTTTATTTACTTTTATATATCAATGATATTCAATCTGAGTTAGTACTAAAATTATAACTAAGCTAAGAAACAAGATTATTTTCTCTTATATTAATTCTTCTTACACACATCAGTGATCAGTTATTGAAAATAAATTATTATCTTTCTCAAACTATTATCATATCTTCTGAATTCACTTCATTCACTTCTTTTACTTCTATTGAAGATTCATAAACTCTTCAAGAAATTACTGTAAATTATAAAGTCTATATTATTTACAATTTAATATAGAATGCTCTCTTTTAATTATAATGAATAATCACTTCATTCTTCATATTTAATTTCAGGTCATGAAATTTATGAAAAACTCAATATAAATACTGAGATGAACTATGAAATAATTATCAATAGATTGTATTACAGATTACTGAAGAGTTATCTCTCTGCTATAATCACTACAACTTCATTCAGAAACATTCATTATAAACTGATTATAACTCTGAAGAAATTTTCTGACATCTGAAGTCATCAGAATGCAGATAATAAAAGAAAAATAATCAGAAAATTACTACTGAGCTGATAAGTTACTCTATCAGATAATAATTTTTAATAATACTAACTTTCTAATTTGAAGAAAATCATGTGAAAATGATTATATATTAATACTCTGATTTTATAACTCTCATCTAATAACTTCTGTGAATAATTACTTTATATATATATATCTCTAAATTTTTCTCTTCAATTAATTGAAAACTCTGAATTCTGAACACTTCTTTAAATACTTAATTCAAATCTTTATATTTCATATCAATTCTGTCTTCAGTTCAATCTTGAGACACACTACAAAGTTAATATACAATATCTAGAATCAGAGTTGAAGAATCATTGAAGATTGTCTCTCACAGTAAATATATAAACTAGTACAAACAATCTTACATTTATAAGAGTTATATGTTATTATATTGATGAGAACTAAACTTATTAAGAGATATTAATTGAATTTGAATCATTGATCAGTAGTCATACTGAGAATTATATAGTAGAGATATTAATGACTGTGATTAAAAATAACTATTGAGATATTAGTCTTAGTCTTCTTACAATTATAACTGATACTGCTGTAAATAACTACACTATAATAAAGAGCTTGAAGTAAAAATTAACTTTGTATTTCTGAAATAATAAATAAGATTATATTCTCTGCATTGCTTATATGATTTAACTTGTGATATAAACACTGATAAAGAATCTTAATATCAAGATGAAGAATAATGAGATGACTGATTCTTGAGATGAGAATAAGATAAAAGTGATTACTCAAGTAACTTTTATATTCACTTTATAAAAGATAGTGTTTTTTAATAATACTTTTTAATAATACTTTTTAATAATGCTTTTTAATAATACTACTGTTAATTTTGAATAGATTGACTAATAATTTAAATATCACAGATTTGAAACATTACTAATATGATTTATATCTTCTCTAAATAATAATAATAATTTCATGATATTTAATAAATAAACAAATCAGTCACATCACTGAATATAATACAGAATGTTAGAACACAGTGAAGTTCAATATATAAGATAACTATTCAGACTCTTTGATTATATCAGATAATTAATCATTGAGTGTAATACTCTGATTAGAAAAAGATTTAGATATTGAAACTTTCTGATATAAAGTGAACTCAGTTGAAATATATGATTGATTTACTGTTTCTGTTTTATAAGATAATAAAGATAGTCTCAATCACTTGTACATCAATGCTGCAGTCAGTCTGATAAGTGTATATCAGTTTATTTACTCATCTTAAGAAGCAGTTGAATCACTTAAAAAGAAATTCAGTCTGAGATAATGCTATAGCACAGGCTATTATTACTGTAAGAGATAAACTAGTATATTACTACAGTAAAACTGAACAATCTTTTACAGAGTACTATACTGTAGCAGCTCTACTAGATCTCTTCTATTAAATTAACATCTACACTTCTCAAGATTGAATAGAGAAGAAATGAGACTTATATATTAAATTAGTCTGAGACTACTACAATACTAACTATCAGAGATTTAAATAAGCAGATATTTAAAATATGAAGACAGTGAAATACAATTCTCTAGTAAGTAATAATCTTTGATAATACTTCATATTATATAGAACTATAATACTCACTTTGAAATAGAACTTGTATACATTGATTGTAACTGAAAATCAGACAAAACTATATACTTATAAAACTGAATTTGACTGCTATCTTTAAGATAATCTGATAAATTTACATGTCAAATCAATTTTAGAGTTATGAAAAATTATTGAGAGTATATATTCAACTGTTGTACTAATGATGCATGATATTCTGATAATTTTATTAACAGAGATGAGAATGAAGTGAAAGTTTAACTCAAGTTAAGATATTTATCACTATTACTGAGAACAATTATAAGAAGAAATAATCAAGAAACTCATAATTATACAACATGAAATTATCAGACAGTTTAATATCTCTGATCACAGTATATCAGAGAAGTGTAGTTTTCATGAGAAAGTGAAGAATAAACTTACACAAGAATGTATTTAGTTATTTCATGAGTGTTATCAATAATTATTATTAAATTCTGATTATATAAGTAATCACTGAATGAACTGAATAAGACTGATTTTAATCTTCAGTCTCAGTCTCATTCTGATTTTGAAAGAATAATCATCTTTCACAGTTGATTCTGAGAAATTACTCTCATTTCACTGTTCTTGAATTAAATCTGGTCATTTTTCATACCATTTCTCTCAGAAATGGTTCATTTTCAGATTTTTTTAAGGCTTGGTCCTGGTAAGACTCACGTCAAGAAATGTATGAGACCATATCAAATGGGACCAAATGTGAAATTCATGGTCCCGCCGGCCAGTCTAGTGACTACTGCTGCGGCCGTAAGAGAAGCAGAAGAAGAAGAAGAAGAAGATATGACAATGAAAGCAGTGCTTCTGCAGTTCATCAACACTGCTGTCTCTGTGTTCAATCAAGCTTTCTTGACAGTCACAGAGACTGCAGCTGCATCATAAAAATATTTACTTACTAGAAAATGTCAGAATAAGTCCTTTATTATCTTTCAAGAATGATACTCTCATACACTCACTGTTACAATTGAGAAGAGAGAAAGAAAAATGTTTTACAGAGAAGAAAAGATCTTTTCAAAAAATTCTGTCACTACTATTAACTTTGTCTCTAAAACACATCACTTTTACAGAGGATTTTATATATAGAATAGAATATAATAAAAGATCTACAAGTCACTTATTAACTACATTTTCACATTTTAAATCAATATATAAGAAACTCACTTATCACACATTTGATTTGAACAGAGATGAGAAAGAAAGATCTACACAGTTAGCAGAGAAACTCATCTATTTCTTTGTATCACATGCAGTACACATAGACTGGCCGCCGGGATCATGAATTTCACGTTTGGTTCCATTTGGTCTGATCCCATACATTTCTTGGCGTGAATCCCGCTGGGACTGGCTATTAAAAAAACATGTAAAGTGACTATATATCAGATCTTAAAATGGAACCATGACTTGAAAAAAATGAGAAAGTGGTCTCATTTGGTCCCATTTAGTCTCATTCTTAGCATAAAGTGACTATTTTTAGACATTTTAAGGTTTTTTTTAGACTATTTTTAATTTTTTAAAAAGTAATGCTTTTTGATAATGCTTAAATGAGATTTAAAGTCATTTAAAGTAATAAAAATAATTTAAATTGAGAAGTGAAAATCATGGTCTTATTTGAAAAATGTGATAAGAGTAGACAGTAAGTCTCACTGGGACAGTATGAAACTACTATCTAATGTTAAAACCGTGTAATGAGAGCAGTCGAATTGATAATGAGACTATCAAAAAATCTGGTCCTGGTCCCAGACACGGTCACACGGTCAGTCTAAGTACACATGCTATCAATCAGCTGACAACTGTTGCTATATAATAAAGATGACTTTTAATTCAGTAATCTTGAAAACATTGAGACTATGCTCTTAAAGAAGAGAATATTGTCACACTCTCAGCCATGTCAAGATCTCATTGCAGTTTCATACAGCTCATCACTTTCATACAGATGATTTCATTCTGTCTGAACTGATTTTCAATCACTCTATAATATCATTCAGATATATCATAGAAAGATCTGATTAATAAATATAAGAATCTCACTTCTATACAAGGTCAGCAGATTACTCTTTCTTAACAGTGAGATACTGCTGAGATATTGCTTCAGCTATTCTTACTTATGAAATGAGAGAAGAGTATTTACTCATTATCTATATAGAATAGCTAGATACTGACTCTCTATCAAAGAAGTCAGCAATTCATCTTTCCTCTACAGAAATATATATGGGAGTTACTGCATTTCTCATATAATCTTCTTAGTATACTAAGTATCATATCTGTGATATTCTTGTAATAACTCTGCAGTCTACAAGCTTGCTATTCAAGTAAGATAGTTAAGCTCACTTATACAGCTTTTCAAACAACTATCTCTACATGATGCTGCTAACTAGTCATCACTTCGGTTCCGCCATATTACAGTTTTATATCTAGAAGAATTATACAACTATTCTTTGATGAAATGAAATAAGACAAGACTAAGATAAAAATGAAAGTATTACAAGAATATTCAATCTTATTCATTTTATTTGCAATATACACTGCATATCTATTCAAAAATAGAGATATGAAAATAGTGTAATCTCTGAGTTAGATGAATGATATTGATCTAGTCTACAGCTCAAAAATAATCAAAGAGAATTTGAAAGTGATTGAAAAAGTAGTAAAGAAAATCTTTATTAGAGCAGATATCAATCAAATTTAATTTAATATGAATAAAACTGAGTTACTTCATTTCTTTTCTAGATTCAATGAGAAAGAACTATACCTAACTCTTTTAAATAGAGAGATTAAACTCAGTTTAAATATCAAATGATTAGAAGTATGATTAAACTCTAAGTTGAATTTTAAATATTATATTTAACAAACAACTATCAAGACAGAAAGACTACTAAATAACATAATCAGACTATTAAATATATAGAGAGATCTATTCTTCCAGACTATGAAACAGTTATATATGACCTGTATTATCTCAGTAACTGATGATGAAGTTCAACTTTGATGAAATAATCAAGAAAATTTCACTGCACTCTTTCAAAGTCTGTAAAACAGAGCTTTGAGAAGAATTCTGAGAGTATTCAAATCATGTTCTAGTAAAGCAATGAAAATTGAAGCTTCAATTCTCTCTTCTGCTATTAGATTTGAAAAGACCTGTATAAAGGATACTCTAAGAGTTATAAAGATGAGCTTAAATTATATTATCAGAGAAAGAGTCTCTTCTTCATTTTCATTAATTAACTCTGGAAATGAACTGGATTGAAATAGATTTCTTGATTGAAATGAAAATAAGTCTTCAAAGAAAATGCCTTCTCAACTATACAGACTATACTCACTAGTTAAAACTCAATTTTCTTCTTTAAATGTTGAAAAAGTTGATCATGAGAAGTTATCTCTCTGAAGAGAAAAGCTTGAATTTCTTATAGACTTATAAATAAGTGAACTATATAAAGAGAAAGAATATAAACAGTATTTAAAGAGAATTTCTATAATAAATATAAAAGACTCTATTCTGATTTATTTAGATGCCTCAAAAAATGAGAATTTGAATATATTAGACACAGGTATTGCTTATACTAAAGATAATATCAATTTTATCTTAAATTTCTCAAATTTAGGCTGTGAATCTGAAGTCTTTGATACTGAACTATTTGAAATAGTGAAAGTTTTTAAACTCATTGAAATAAAATCTCATAAAAGAGAAAATAGTTTAAAAGAGATATGAATATTCTCTCATAATCAAGATGCTTTAAAAAGACTTAGAAATAGTCAGATTTATAATGATCAAATAAATCTTGAACTGATTTTAAACTCTGCTTTAAAAATTCAAAAGAGAAGAATATCAAAGCTGATAATTTATCTGCACTAAGTTTCTACTCATATGAATATTCATGACAATGAATTGACTGATTCAGCTGTAAAAAAGAGTTCAGAATTAAGCAGATCTATTTAAAAAATTATGTTCTGATCTCTTATAAAGAGAAAGATAAAAGAATCTTGTTTAGATAAGTGAAATGAAAGCTAGCAGAAATAAAAGAAGAGTATACATTATTCAAGATTTGAAACAAAACTCAAGTGAAAATCTTGTTTAATTAAATATAAAAAGAAAATATTTTCATCTATAATACAGCTGAAACTAGAATATGACTATTTCAAATCTTATATATAAAGATTTGATGATAGATTTGATTCAATAGAATTGTAACATAGCGGAACTGAAGCGGTGACTAGTCAGCAGTGTCATATAGAGATGATTGTTTGAGAAGCTGTATAAGTGAGCTTGACTATCTTGCTTGAATAGCAAGCTCGTGAGCTACAGAGTTATTGTGAGAATATCACAGATATGATACTTAGTATACTAAGAAGATTGTATGAGAAATGCAGTAACTCTTGTATATATTTCAGTAGAAGAAAAGATGAATTGCTGACTTCTTTAATAAGAAGCCAGCATCTAGCTATTCTATATAGACAATGAGTGAATACTCTTCTCTCATTTCATGAGTGAGAATAGTCAGAGTGATATCTTAGCAGTGTCTCACTGTTAACAAAGAGTAATCTGCTAATCTTGTATAGAAGTGAGATTCTCATATTCATTATTCAGATCTTTCTATGATATATCTGAATAATGTCATAGAATAATTGAAAACTGGTTCAGATAAGATAAAATTATTTACATGAAAGTAATGAGCTGTGTAAAACTGTAACAGAGTCTTGATACAGCTGAGAGTATAATAATACTCTCTTCTTTAAGAGCATAGTTCTGATGCTCTCAAGATTACTGAATTAGAAGTTATCTTTGTTATATAGCAATAATTATCAACTGATTGACAGTATGTATACTGTGTATAATATAAAGAAATAGATGAGTCTTTCTGCTGACTGTGTAGATCTTTCTTTTCTCATCTTCATTTAAATCAATGTGTGATAAGTGAGTTTCTTATTTATTAATTTGAAATATGAAAAATGTAGTTAATGAGTGACTTACAGATTATTCATCATATTCTGTTCTATATGTGAAATTCTCTGTAAAAGTGATATATTTTAGAGACAAAGTTAACAGTAATAATAGAATTTTTTGAAAAGATCTTTCTTCTCTGTAACACATTTTTCTTTCTCTCTTTCTCAATTGTAACAGTTAGTGTATGAGAGCATCATTCTTAAAAGATAATAAAAAACTTATTCTGATATTTTCTAGTAATTAAATATCTTTATGATGCAGCTGTGGCCTCTGTGACTGTTAAGAAAGCCAGGTTGAAGACAGAGATGACAGTGTCAATGAGCTGCAGAAGCACTGCTCTCATTGTCATTTCTTCTTCTTCTTCTTCTACTTCTCTTATGACTGTGACAGTAGTTGCTATGCCTTGCAGTGAGGTGTTATCTCTTCTGTCAGTTAATTTATTCATGTTCAGTTCTTTCTCTGCCTCTCTTACTACTGTTGTGATGCTGCTCTCTCTCTCAGTTAACATAGTGATGTATGACTCTGTATAATCATTTGAAGAGAATCTCAGAGAGAACTTGATTTCAGAGACAGTGACTTCAAGAAGCTCAATCTGTAGTTTCTCTCTTATGACATATCTGAGCCCTTCTCAGAATGCTGCTGAGTTGAGTCTGCAGAGTTCTGTAATTTCTTTATCTTCTCTCTATGAGAAGGCTCTGATGCAGTCTCTGATCAGTACTGTTACATATCTGTGCTATGCTAAGCAGCTGAAGAAGAGAGAGATCTTATACACTTATCTATTCTCTCACTTCTGTTATTTCTATTATATCTGTAACAATAACTTCTGTCTTTCTATAAGTATTATCTCATAGAAAGATATTGTATTAACTCTGATAAGAAGCTCAAATATCTAAGCAGTACAGAGTGAGAGTCTCAGAGCTTCAAGCATTAATAGATTCTATCAAGACTGAGAAGGTTTCTCTTACTCATCTGTAAAAGAAGACAAAAGTATGAATCTCTGAGATAAAAAAACATCTCAGAATAATCAGTTCTAAGAAGAGATTAGCTAATACTACTACTGAAAGTGCTATAAAGATTAATTACTGATTGAAGAGAATATTACTTCAATTAAAGTAGATAACTGAGATACTTTATAAGTTAATAAGTTAATATTTCATATATTTCTCATATTCTTCTGCAGTGTCACAGTACTAACTTCTTAACAGATAAAGATATCAGTGCTGAAGACTTTAACAGTGAAGAATAAGTTTAATAAGAATGTGATTATTGATGAGTAGAGCCTGGTCTCTCTTTTTACTTTTTCAGCAGACTGTAATTCTCTTAGAATAGCAGCAGTCTGCAGATTGATAATATTAATCTTTTTATTAATTTTAAATATCTCTTTTCTCTAACTGCTTCAGGAATTTTTACACTTGTATAATCTTATTAAACTTCTAAAAAATTCTTTGAAAGAAAATAGAAGAAGAGTGCTACAGAGTTTATAAGATATCAGCTCATCACTGTGAGATTATCTCTAAAAACACTCTTTAAGAAAAAATAAGAAGTCTTAAGTAGTATTTCTTATTCAATATCTCTAGTATATGATGAGACAGTCTCTACTAGCTGTCTTATAGCTTACAATCTCTTTCTCAGCATTTTTCAAATGCTTAAGTGATTCTCATGAATTCTCTGACAATAAATAATCTTCTTATTTAACAAGGTATTGAAGCTTGCTGTAATATATTCACTTATTCAATATTTTCATTATAAGATATTCAGTATCACTCTCAATCTTAATATTATTCAGCTGAGACAGCTCTGCTCTGAAGTATTACTTATGAAGCTTTAAATAGAAAATGTGAAAAACAGAATAAATTGATTTCAATTCTGAGAATAATTTCAACTTATATATCTGCTTACTTATTACTCTTGTTACTGAGAAAGATTCTAGTCACTACTTACTGAGCTTCTTACACAGTCTCATTATCTTGATATTCTTTGTTGAAAGTAGTACTTAATTCTCTATCAAGAACTTCATTAAAAGATGTTTTTAATTATAGTATTTGTAAGAGGCCTACGCCGAATAGATCGGTATTATATTGATAGGTCTTATATAACAATGATAAAAACGATAGAGAAGAAAAGAAAGAGAAAGTGCAAGAATCAGTGATCAAGGTGGATATTTATACATGTATATAATGGCATACGCGGTGGAGCTTCGGGACGGAAGAATATACACGCGTTCATAGCGGCCGAGAATCGGTGATCAGAACATACATGTTCATGGCAGCTGAGAATCAGTGATCAGAAATGACTGAGAATCAGAGTATATGTATTTAAGAGTGAAATGAAAGAATCTATGAAGTGTAATGAAATAGTCTATATGATTGATCAGGTGCAGCCTGTCACATTAGTCTCTTTCTTTCAGAAGCAGTTCTCATTGATCAAGAGCTGCTGTTTCATATAATGCAGAACTCAGAGTTCAGATCAGTTGATTGTAGCTGACTCATTTCATGAGATATTATCAGCTGCAGCTGCAGAGTCTCTTATCAAGAATATTCTCAATCTCTCACTAAAGCTCATTATCTTCTTCTATGATGCCTGGTGACTGTCAGTCAGAAGTCAGCTGAGAAGAGAATGAATCAGTGACAGTACAGCAGAGCAAGCTTGTATGAAATATATTATAAATCTCTGATGATGTATCAAGACAGTAGTTATAACTATCTAGAACTTCTATCACTTTGTATCTGATATGATGATAATCTAGTGTACAAGATGAATATGTGATTCATATATTCTTGAGATTCAATCATACAAGGTCTTCTATCTTATACTGCTCTGCAGAATCTTATTAGATATTAATTTGATCTTCTTAATCTTGTTTCATGATTGTCATGAAGATCTCTGCTCAGTCACAGATATCTCAGAGCTTCATTACTATATTATCAGTGATTTGAATCAGACTGTGAGAGTTTAATATAAACTGTGTAATCTCTAGAAGATTCAAAATCTTCATGTAATAATTATATGTAAGAAAGAACAGACTTATATCTATTGAAATAGCATCTTGATCATTGATAGTGATCTCTGTATATAGAAGAAGATCATATCAATCATCTTATAAGTGATTACAGAACTTATAAAGATAATTCTTTATAGTCTGAATTATCTGTTCTGATGCATCATTGATCTCAGAGTGATAGACAGTTAACAGATGATATATAATCTTAAGAACTTGACAGATTCTTATTCAGAGAGTGCTCATGAATTGATAATTTTAATCTGATATTATTAATCTCAGTAATCTATATATCTGATAGAATGAACTTTATAAGAAGGCTTCAGCAACTTGTTCAGTGTTTATCTTATCACAAGATTTCAATATTACACTCTTACTTAATTAATTTATAATGATCAGAATGTTTCTACAACTCTTACTCTCAGATAGATTGACAGTAAATTTAATTACTACATCTTATCAGATTCTATTAGAAATATTGAGTGATTTCAATAGATCTTTTCTACAGTTCTTTCATGAGATAATAGAAGAACAGTGATTTCAGTTTCAGATAAAGTATCTAATACTGTTTAATATCTCAGATTAGTAGAACTCTCAGATAATTATTCTATACAGTTGTTTACAGTCTGAATAGTCAGTGATATATAAATTATATATCTCTTGTATTATCTGAGTGTGTAAAAGTTCAGAGTGAGAGACTCAGTGTTGTTTATAGAATCATAGAGTGTTATTATCATCAATTGAATATTCTGAGATATTAGTTTTTATATACAGTTCTGAGAGAAATCAGAGTGCTTCTTGATATACTGCTTCAGTAAGAATCTGAAGAAGTTCATCAGTCTGAACTGCTGTATATCACAGTTTATTCAGTGTAGAGAAAGTGAAGATATCAATATCAGTGTCAGTTCAGAGAGAAAGTGTTCTAATCAGAGAAGTATGTATCATGTTATGAGTTATTCTATCTTGATCAATCAATAACTTCAGATCTAAGAGCTGATGTTCTCAGTTTATTCAGTGTGTGTCTGTCACATTGAACAGTATATCTTGTTCTCATCATAAGAGAGTGTCTGTCATTGAGGTCTGACTGCTGAGGCGGTAGTGTATTGTAAAATGAAAGTGGCTTAGAAATTCAGATTAGTATATCTATCATTCAGTGAGTTTATAAATAGTTGTGAAGTATTTGAGATTCTTATGATCTATGACTATCTCACATTCAGAGATACTTTGAAGTTCAGAGTCTCATTCTTCTAAACAGTGTACAATTGCAAGAAGTTTCTTATCATAGATCTCATAATTATATTCAGTAAGACTCAGTTTCTTAAATATGAAAACACATGATTATAGAACATCTTTATTATTATATTGCAATATCACTTCTTCTATCATATAGTCAGAGAAATCAGCTTCAATAACTGTCTTATGATCAGAATTGAATATTATCAGCAGAGAGATATTAATGAATATCTTCTTTATTTGTATAAATATAGCTTCAGTGTCTGCTGATCATTGAAATACTGAGTCTTTCTTAGTAAGTTCTGTAAGTGATCTCATGATATCTGAGAAGTTTTGTATAAATCATTGATAGAAGTTAGCAAATCTGATAAAACTTCATACATCTTTCACAGTGTGTGAGGCCTCTCATTCAAGAATAGTAGAGACCTTCTCAGAATTCACTCAAATTCTCCTGTCAGCTTCTATAATGAAACCTAAGTACTTAGTACTCTTGACTTTGAAATCATACTTATCAATATCAATTGATAGTTCTGCTTCTTGTAGTCATTATAATACTCTTTGTATATACTCTTGATATTTCTTTCTGAATTCATCAGTGAAGATAAGAATGTCATCTAGATAAGCAGATACAAATTCATTAAGAAAATCTCAGAGTACTCAGTTGATATACTTCTGAAATGTACTGAAAGCATTGATCAGTTCAAAGAGTGTAACTACTCATTCAAAGAGATTATATCATGTTCAGAATGCTGTAAGCCACTCATCTTGTTCAGTAATATAAATCTTATGAAATGCAGTGATGATATCTAACTTTGTAAATCATTGAGCTTGTTCAATGTGAGCTAGAGTTTTATTGATAAGAGATAAAGAATAACAGTCTTTCTTTGTTAATCTGTTCAATTCTCAATAATTTACACAGAATTGAAGTTCTTTATCTGATTTCTTTGCAAAGAGAATAGGGGCTGCAGTGAAAGAGTTGCTAACATATATGAATTCTTTATTCAACAGATTATTGAGTATCTTTTAAAGAAGAAGAAGTTCATCTCAGAACATGTTATAAAGAGAGTCTTATGATAATTCAGAGTTCTTATCATTCTTCTTTTCTAACTTGATACTGTGATTCACTTCAGAATCTTGTAAGAAGAGTATATTTGTAATATTATCTTATCAGAAGATGTCTAGATATTTGTGATATTATTGAGAGAGTTTCATATGAGAATCTGTTATTATAACATGAGATAACTTTTCTAGAGTCTTTTTAATATCAGTCAGACTGATGAAATAGATTATCACATGATTCTTCTATTAATAAATTCTTTTTCAGAGTATTTTATACATGTTGACAGAGATTTGTGTCAGATTCATAATCTTGTGAATGTTATCTTTGTGAATTCTATCATTGTTAGAGAATATCAAGCTTCTGTTTTAAGTATTCAATAAGATGTCTTATTCAGATAGTCAGGCAAGTTCTAACATAAGATTATAATCAAGATTATTAACTTCATATGTGTAGACATCTTCACATTGATATTCTCTCACATCTATGATCAGCTTCATCATGTAACAGGTACAAATGTCTTTTAAATTATCAAATTCTGTGACAAGTCAGGGTTTTGATAAGAGAATATACTGAAGATTATAATGTCTTACAACTGAAGATTTTATCATTGTATAGTAGCATAGACTGCTGTCTATCATAGCTTTCATATAATACATATTATCAATCACAGTAGATACAAGAATCACATTTATTATCATTTTCTCTTCAAATCATTGTCATCTGACCACTTCAAGCTTTTGTTTATGAATTTGAACAGAAGCTAATCTTTTCCCTGTTTTATCAGAGTATTCTTGTAGTTATCTTCTGAATCTTCCTTCACTGCAATGTGATTAGTATGGACAGATGCTGATTCATTCTTTAAATGAGAAGGTATATAGATCAATCAGCAGTTGAAAGTGATGTGTTCTAAGCAGTTACAGTTGATGTATACTTCATATTGACATTGATCAGTGACTTCTTTCAGAGTGATCTCAGAGACTTGAAAGCCTGTTCAGACAGTGAAGACTCTTGCTTATATATAGATATTTGAATCTATTCAGTTCATGATATCTGTATCATTGCTGTTCTTCAGTATGAGTGTATGAGTTACTGAGATGTAATGTCTTCTACCACTGTTCCGTATACTCTTGAGCTTGATAAGATGATTATTCAATGTCTGAAGCTGTGTGCAGAAGCCTTTATAAGTCTGGTCTTTATCTACACTTATAAGAGTCTGTAAGAGTTCAAAAGTCATGTCTTCTTAAGCATGCTAATCTTCATTCAATTCTTCTCAAGATTAATCACCTGCTTCTAGAATCTTGATGTTGAAGTCAGAGATAAATGTTATAAGAGAAGTATTTCTCTGTTAAGTACTCTGTAATCATTTTAATACTTTCTGTTGCATGGCAGTGTCTCAGAACAGAATATTAAGATATTTCATAATATTATCAGATGTTTGTAACACTGATTCACATGCTTTCATTCATAAGTGAAATTTCTATTTTACATGATTCTTCAATTGTTCATTGATATGTCAATCTTGATTGATTAATAAGCTGATGACATCTTTATCTATACTTAGTTTTACAAGCATTTTCATTCTTTATGATGAGTAGAGAGTGAGATTAGAAGTATTAAAATATATAGAAGCATTTAAGTATTCTTTCAGTGCTTTTGTATTTAATTCTATAGATGTTAAAATCACATGAGTTAATTATTAAATCTCTTTATATTGAAGTTGTTAAGTTGTGTGTATATCTGCTATCTGTTACTATTGTAATTTCAACATTACTTAAAGTCACTGTGATATCATCTCTATACTCATACTTGAGAGTTCTTTCATATTATTATTAGACATGATTATATCATTTTATCAGATGTGTAATATCTGTGAAATCTGAAGAAGTGTAATTGTATGAATATCTTATATGTCTGAGTGTCAGAACTCTCAGATCTTTCACTAATATTCTCTTTATAAGATCTTATTATAGAATCAGAGTGACTGATGAGCAAGCTTCTATCTAAGAACTCAGTGTTTACTTAACTATGTTTCTCTTTCTTATATGTAGACTGATCGTGTGACCGTGTCTGAGACCAGGACCAGAATTTTTGATAGTCTCATTGTCAATTCGACAGATCCCATTACACGGTTCTAACATTAGATAGTAGTTCCATACTGTCTCAGTGAGACTTACTGTCTACTCTTGTCACATTTTCCAAATAGGACCATGATTTCCACTTCTCAATTTAAATTATTTTTATTGGTTTAAATGGCTTTAAATCTCATTTGAGTGTTATCAAAAAGCGTTACTTTTTAAAAAATTAAAAATAGTCTAAAGAAAACCTTAAAATGTCTAAAAATAGTAACTTTATGCCAAGAATGAGACTAAATGGAACCAAATGAGACTACTTTCTCATTTTTTTCAAGTCATGATTTCATTTTGAGATCTGATATATAGTCACTTTGCATGTTTATTTAATGATTAGTCCCAGCGGGATTCATGCCAAGAAATGTATGAGACCAGACCAAATGGGACCAAACGTGAAATTCATGGTCCCAGCGGCCAGTCTACTTATATGTTATTATGTGTTTGAATATCTCTTGATGAATAACTGTTTCTGATGAGAAGATGATGTGTGAATAATTATTTTCTAATATGAAGATAATGAATGTTTTTATAGTATAAGAGGCCTACACTGAATAGATCAGTATTATATTAATAGGTCTTATATAACAAAGATAAAAATGTTAGAGAAGGAAAGAAAGAGAAAGTGCAAGAATCAGTGATTGAGATGAATATTTATACATGTATGTGGTGGCATATGCGGTGGAGCTTCAGGGCAGAAGAATATACGCGTGTTTGTAGCGGCCGAGGATTGGCGATCAGGACATACATGTTCATGGTGGCTGAGGATCGGCGATCGGGAATGGCCGAGAATCGGAGTGTACGTGTTCGAGAGTGGAACAGAAGAATCTATGAAGTGTAATGAAATAGTCTATATAATTGAAATTTTATTCAAAAGTTTCAATCTTGCTTTTACTTTCAATACTGAGAGATACTCTGTTCTCTGTATCTATTCAACATTCTGACTATCTATCTCTCTCTTTAAAACATTGTTCATGATATCACTGAGTAATAAAGAATTATATTCATAATAAGCATAGAAAGAAGATACTTTTAAAATTGTATTCTTTATATTGTTATATATATTATTATTATTATTATTCTTCAATTATAGATATATGCAGTCAGAGACTATGACATCTACCTGAGAACTTTTAGTTCTCAGGGTTTTTCCTATATCTGTAAAGTTAACTATTATACATTCATCAATTTCAGATATGCAAAATCAGAAAATTCCAGCTCAGAATACAAAAACTGTTTACAAATTGCAGTGTTTTAACATCTTCTGATACTTTGAAATCATTTGACAATATCATGACAAAGGAAAAGAGAACACAGTCTTAAAGATAGACACATTAAATAGATAGATAGAAAGGAATTGAAAGAAAAAGATAAA
>NW_003101681.1:2372291-2406860 GCF_000003855.2 Blastomyces gilchristii SLH14081 | reverse complement strand
TTAACAGACTATATCTAGTTGATTTCCTTCTCTTGATGTTCAGATAATTCTGAATATAGCCATTTTCTTATAGCTGCTTGAGTTTCTGATAGAAAGTCTATTAAGTATTTAATTCCTGTCTCAGTTGAGAATAAGAATCTTATATTTAATTGATTTAGATTATACTTCTCTTTCAATCTGGCTCTGAGACTATTGTATAATGCACAGTATATTACAATATGCTCAGAATTCTCATTTGCATTGCAGAATGAGCATTCTATTAAGTTAAATCTATCATCAAATCTTTGTATATAAGATTTGAAATAGCCATGTCCTAGTTTCAGCTGTATTATAGATGAGAATATTTTCTTTTTATATTTAATTGAACAAGATTTTCACTTGGGTTTTGTTTCAAATCTTGAATAATGTATACTCTTCTTTTGTTTCTGCCAGCTTTCATTTCACTTGTCTAAACAAGATTCTTTTATTTTTCTCTTTATAAAAGACCAGAATATAATTTTTTGAATAGATCTGTTTAATTCTGCACTCTTTTATACAGCTGAATCAGCCAATTCATTGTCATGAATATTCATATAAGCAGGAACTCAGTGTAGATGAATTATCAGCTTTAATATTCTTCTCTTTTGAATTTTCAAAACAGAGTTTAAGATCAGTTCAAGATTCATTTGATCATTATGAATCTGACTATTTCTAAGTCTTTTTAAAGCAGCTTGACTATCAGAGAATATAAATGTCTCTTTCAAACTATTTTCTCTTTTATAAGATTTTATTTCAATGAGTTTGAAAGCTTTCACTATTACAAATAGTTCAGCATCAAAGACTTCAGATTCACAGCCTAGATTTCAGAAATCTGAGATAAAATTGATATTATCTTCTGTATAAGCAATGCCTGCATCTAATCTATTCCAATTCTCATTTTTTGAGTCATCTGAATAAATCAGAATAGAGTCTTTTATATTGATTGTAGAAATTCTCTTCAAATGCTGTTCATATTCTTTCTCTTTTGATAGTTCACTTATTTATAAGTTTATAAGAGATTCAAGCTTTTCTCTTCAGAGAGATAACTTCTCATGATCAATCTTTTCAACATTTAAAGAAGAAAATTGATTTTTAATCAGAGAGTATAGTCTGTACAGTTGAGAAGACATTTTCTTTGAAGAATTATTTTCATTTCAATCAAGAAATCTATTTCAATCCAGTTCATTTTCAGAGTTAATTAATAGAAATGAAGAAGAGACTCTTTCTCTCATTATATAATTTGAGCTCATCTTTATAACTCTCAGAGCATAGTTCATATAGGCCTTTTCAAATCTAATAGCAGGAGGAGGAATTGAGACTTCAATTTCCATTGCTTTAATAGAAGATGATTTGAATGCTCTCAGAATTCTTCTCAAGACTCTGTTTTACAGACTTTGAAAGAGTTCAGTGAAATTCTCTTAATTATTTCATCAAACTTGAACTTCATAATCAGCTACTGATGTAATACAGGCTATATATAACTGTCTCATAGCCTGGAAGAATAGACCTCTCTCTGTATTTAATAGTCTGATTATGTTATTTAATAGTCTTTCTGCCTTGACAGTTCTTTATTGAATGTGATATTTAAAATTTAACTTGAAGTTTAATCATACTTCTAATCATTTGACATTTACACTGGGTTTAATCTCTCTATTTAAAAGAGTTAGAGATAGTTCTTTCTTATTAAATCTAGAAAAGAAATGAATTAACTCAGTTTTATTCATATTAAATTGAATTTAATTGATATCTGCTCTAACAAAGATTTTCTTTGCAGCTTCTTCAATCACTTTCAAATTCTCTTTGATAGTTTTTAAGCTGTAGACTAGATCAATATCATTCATATAACTTGAAGATTACACTATTCTCACATTTCTATTTTTGAATAGATATGCGGTGTATATTACAAATAAAATGAGTGAGATTGAAGATTCTTGTGATACTTCTATTTTTATCTCAGTCTTGTCTTGTTTCATTTCATCAAAGAAGAGTTGTATAATTCTTTTAGATATAAAACAGTTAACTCATTTTATTAGAGAAAGTGGCAGTTTTAACATCTTCAAAGTCTGAATTAACTTTGACTTTGAAACATGATCAAATGCTTCTTTTATATCAATAAAAACTGCAGTTGAGACCAGATTCTCATGCTTTGCTATTTGAATATTATGAATAACTGAGAGAACAGTGTCAATTGCAGAACACTCTTTTCTATCTCTCATTTATTCACTGAATAAAAGAGAATCACTGATAGAGCTTATAAAAGATAGTTAAGTAGCTATTATCTTTTCTAAAATCTTTCCTAGGCAGTTCAATAGAGATATTACTTCATATGACTTGGGAATTGAAGTTTTTCTATTATATTTTGCAAGAATCACTCCAGTGGCTTCTCTTCAGCATTCAGATTGATATTCATTTTTCAAGAGATTGAAAAAGAGCTTAAAATATTCATTCTTTAAGTAGAAGTATGTATTTTGAATAATCAAGTGATTAATTGAATCAGGCCCTGCAGCAGTCTTAACTGAACTTGAGAGAATAGCTGACTCTAATTCATCTTGAGTAAGATCAGGCCATTTCCAGTCATTTTCATCAATATAGTTGAGAAGTGATATATTCTCTTTCTCTGAATCTGAATCTGATAAGTTTTGAAAGAGAGTTCTTATAAAAGCTTGACATTTTTTCTCAAAAGAGTTTGCTGTATATGATTCATTCTGAAACTTATATTCTAAGGTTGGAAGTTTTGCTACACTTCTTGTTTTAGTATAGTTAAAAGCTTTAAAAACTTCTTTTTCTTATGCTTCTTTAAGAAATTTATTCCAGCAGTCTGTTTTAGCTTTTTTAATATCTGAAAAATATTCATTTCTGACAGCTTTGAACTCTTTATCAGAAATTATATCATTCTTTCAATCTCTTCTAGCAGTAGTCAATTGTTTTCTTTTAGATGTGATATTCTCATTTCATCAAGGTTTTGAATACTCAGAAGACTTTCTCTTTGAAATATTATCTTTAACACTTATCAGAATAATAGATGTAATGAGCTTCACTCTATTCTCAAGTATTTCATTTGAGATATCTTGATCAGGGTTTCAATACAGCTCACTCTGTCTTTCAGATTTTAACAGTTTTATACTTTCTTCAACTGCCTTTCAGTCAGCTTTTTCAAAGTTAAACTGATTAGAGAGAAGAGGATTTTCACTCATTTATTCCTCACTCAGTTCAATATTAAATTGAATAATCTCATGATCTGATTCTGATATCTCATTTGAATCAATAAATCAGTTTACAAGTCTTTTTTCTATTACATTTTGTGACATGAAGATTAGATCTATAATAGATTTCTGTTTCATATCTTTTCTAAAGAATGTTTGTTGATCAGACTTGTTAACTAAATCTATTGAATGCTCAAAGGTTCATTTAATCAGGTTGTCAGCTCTTACTGCTCTTTTGCATTCTGAATTTCATTAGAAATGATGTGCATTGAAATCTTCTGTAATTATAGAGTTTCTTGATGAAGTTATGTTCAGAAATCCTCTATTAATTGTTCAGATATTATTATTTTTCTTCAATGACTTTTCATTATAGATATTTATAAGCTATATAGTATCAAACTCATTCTCTTTATCTATAATATCACTCATCAGAATATCAGGGTCAGACATGATATTAAATCTTAGATTAAATTGATATCTTGATCTCTTTCTTTCATAGATCACTACTCTCGACTTTATCTCAGACTTTTGAGGTAAAAAGCAGTAGTAGCTTGAATGAGAAATGATATATTTTTGCTCAGCATCAAAATTCAGCTCCTGAAGCAGTATAAAATCAACTTTTTATTCAAATGCAATTTGAAGATAAGAATAAATTCAATTTGAGTTTCTATTCACATTATTTTGAATAAATGTGATTTTTGAAGAGTTTTTAAACTTTTTTTGTTGCTTTTGTTGTATATTTATACTAAAAGAGAGTAGAGTAGAAACTAATCACTATCATCAGATAGTAGATTATAACTATTCTGAAAAGTAGAAATCTCAACTGCTTGCATTATATCTAGTTTATCATCAGAGTCATTTCTCAATTCTCTAATCTTAACAGAAGTTTGAGGATTCAAATTCTGTTTACATTTAGCTGGAGAATTGGAGTTTGAAGATTTAGATAGTTGAGAGTTCCTTCTTTTTGAGCTTGCAGTTGTGAGTTTACTGGCTTGACTATTCTCTTCAGTTCTAGATTGTTATATATAAATTCAGCAGTTAGAAGGTGTTTAAGTTAATCATTCTAATAATATTAACAGAACACTTAAAGATACTGTTTTAATATCTGATTCTGATATTCAGTCTGACTATCTGTCTGTGAATGAAATATGATGCTGAGAAGACATCTTATTATAAGATAATAGTAAAAGACTAATCAGTACTTACTGATAAAGAGAGATTCTTAATCTGTTATCAATAATTTCAGAGCACTGTAATCATGAATAATGATATCTAAAAATAGATCAGTTAATTCAGAGACTTTAATCTTTTTATAAGTAGAAATATATTTAGTTATCTTTATAAAGCAGTTAATAATGACTAAAATTAAGTTATATTCTTTAACTCTTATTGACTTCAGCAGATCAACTATGAAATTCATTGATAGATTCTATCATAAGCTCTTTGAAACAGACAGTGATATCAACTTATCATATTACTTATACTATATAATCTTTATTCTTTAATAGATATTATAAGTCTCAATATACTCTTTGATATCTATCTGAAGCTTGTTTTAAATATATTTATATTTTAGACACTTCTCAGTCTTCTCTAATCTGAAGTGTTCTGTATAAGAATTATTATAATGAATTCTCAATAACTTCTGATACACTGCTCTACTATAAGAGATGAAGACTGAACTATTCAGCAGTAGAAGTTCATATTCTTTCTAGTTATCAGTGACTTGATTTCTTAGTAATATTATTCTGCTCAGAGTCTGTCTCTTTCAAGTTAAATCAGATTCTTTCTTCTTCAACTTCTGAATTTAAGCTGTAGTAGAGACATTCTTCTTCTGTAACTTATTAATGAATTTTAAAAGTAGTCAGATTAAAAGATTATAGACTGTTTTATTCTTTATCAATTCAATAATAGTAAGATATAATATAAGAAGCTCATAATCTTCAGTATCAGTTCTCTGTGAGAATTTAGGTTTTCTTTCATCTTTAATACTGAGTTATGCAGCTATCTTATCAGTACTATTTCTAAGCTTCAGAGAACTCTAATTCTCTACAGTCAGCTTCTTCTACAGTGATGATAGAGATTCTTTTATAGAATTCTTCTTCACATTAATAATATTATAATCACACTGTTTAGATAATATATTAGCAGAGTTAAGCTAATCTGAACAGTATCAGATATAGAAATCATACTCTGAAAGCAGCTTTGCTTATCTGGCTTGATATTCTATTAAGCTCTTTGTTATCAAGAAGTAATACAGATTTGCATGATTAGTGAGAACTTACACTGAGTACTTACTACTCTGAAGATAATGTTATCAGATCTTAAAGAATTTGATAATTACTAATATCTCTTTATTATGAGTATTATATCTTCTCTGCATGACTGATAACTTCTTGAAGAAGAAGATCACTGATCTTCATTTACAGTATCTTATAAACTTTATACAAAAGTCTTCTTTCACAGATATTTTATTATCTATATTCTCAGAGATGATTATTCTCTGATTCTTTCAACATTGAAAGATCTTCAGTGTCAACTGTGAAAAGATTTCACAGATCTCATTCTCAGATATATCAGTCTCACACTGACTGAGTAAGTCAGAGTTAAAGTGATTTAGTATTATGATATCTGTAAAAGCTTGTTTCAATTCTGTAAATATCTGCACAGTGTCTTAAGTAGAAATAAATAGTCTTATTTTTCTATCTTTCACACTTCGCTTCAATAAATCTGTAAGAAGAACAGTAATCTGTGAATATATATAGATAAATTATCTATAGAAATTTATAAATTCTAGATATATCTGTATCTTACAGTATGTTTACAGCACTGATCAGTTCTCAATGACAGAGATCTAACTTCTATTCATTGAAATGTCATTCATTTTAATAATATAATCTAAGAAATCAATCTTCTACATGTAGAATGAGCATTTTTCAGTGTTTGTATAAAGTTAATACTGTCTTAAGTGACTCAACACTTCTTTAATATGAGTATTATATTCTTTCTTCAATTTTGAGAAGATTAGAATGTCATTCAGATATACTATACAGAAGATGTCAACAAGGCCTTACAGCATCTTATTTATATAGTTCTGAAAGATGACTGAAGTATTACAAAGATCAAAAGATAAAACAAGATATTCAAAATCACTGTACTTAATATGAAAAGCTATTTTTCAAATATTATCTTTATTAACTCTGATTCTATAATAGATATCTTATATATCAATCTTTGAGAATATCTTTGCTTTAAATAATCAATTGATCATCTCATTAATTAATAATAATGAATAGTAATTCTTAACTGTCATCTTATTAAGATCTCTGTAGTTCATATATAGATGTAGTCTATTATTCTTCTTGAGTACAAAGAGTATAGATACTTCTGTCAGACTCTTTGATAAGTGTATTCAGTTCTTTAATTACCTTTTCTTAAGATATTTGTGCAGAATATTTAATTTCTTTACAGACAAGTTATAAAGAAATCTGTACAGCATTATTATACTATCTTCAAGATAAATCTTATATTATATCTTGATATCAGAAAACTTCACTGCTTCTCTTTCTGAAAAGACATTCTTATAATCTATAAAGAGATATTGTGTTTATCTGTCTTTAATAACAGATACTGCTGCTAATCTTATAGTAAGAGTGATAACTTCTTCATCTATTCTTAAGTCTCAGTTATCTGCTATATAGTATATCAACTCTATCTTTTTCTCAAGATTCTTCTGATGAAACTCTTCAGATTTCTTTATCACTATCTCTTTATTAGTGAGATAGTACTGTCACATCTAAGTAACTCAGTCAATAAGAGAATTGTTTTCTGTCAATTATAAAAGATCTAGAATAATATTCTTATCTATAATATTAACTGTATAAAGAAGCAGACTGCTCTTCTTAAAGATTTCTCTCTAAGTCTGTGATCACACACTTTACTTGAATTATATTAAAATAATGATACTTCATTTCATCAGTAAATTTTATATAATTTGATAGATCTATCTTCTTTCAATTCTTTATCAAAGAAAAGAAATAGAATATGAAGTTAATATTTACTCTGAAGTTAAGTAGACATCTCACTGATATCTTCTCATTCAGAGTATATATTGTAATTGTAATATGAACTCAGAGATATAAGAATTATTAATTCTTTATTTCTTTCTCTTCTTTATCTTTCATAGATACATTTGTCAGAAGAGAAGTTAACTTTGAGAAGATATCTTCTCAGTTTCTTTTCTTCTTCAGCTTCTTATAATTACTTACATAGTAATTATCAGCTTTACAGTTAAAATAGAGATCTTTATAAAATCTTTTTTAATATTTCTTTACAGTGAGTGAAGAATCAGAATACTTGAAATTCTTCTTTACTTTCTTCACACTGAAGCTGTCACAGTACTGTTTAGATTCTATTATTAATTACTTAGAAGAGATTTTATTAGCCTTTTTCTCAGATAATTGATTATTTAAATAGATCTGAGAAGTCAGATTGACAAGCTCAGTGTAATTGATTGATAAACTCTGATACTATAATATTATTATCTGTATCTTGTGAGTCAGCTTTATAAGATAAAGCTGTGTCTTTAATTGATTCAAATTATCAGTCAATTCCCCTCAATATTCTTCAAATCTTATATTGAAATCAGAAGAATTCTTATTATCTCATTAATATAATAAGTTGAACTGCTGTACTGCTGTGAAGCTGCAGTTACAGTAATCTTCAATTTAGTTGTGTAGAAAGTCTTTGAATTCTTTCTAAGTTATAGTAGTATTAGTACACTCAAGCTCTCTCTTCTTGATAACTCAAGTAGTCACAGAGATGTCTTCAAGGAGATTGACAGTGTATATTACTTATATCTCATGAGCATTATACTGGCTCAGATTAAGACAGAATTTTCATTTAAGAATACAGATAAAGCTGTGAAATTCAGATAATATATTTCTCTTATATCTTAAAGAATCTCTGATCTTAATCTTTCTATCTTTATGATAGATGTAGATGTGTAGAGACTGTGATAGTGATAGAGTGATTAAAGAGCTTATATTAAAATATA
Organism: Blastomyces gilchristii SLH14081; assembly: GCF_000003855.2. Classification (NCBI taxonomy): domain Eukaryota; kingdom Fungi; phylum Ascomycota; class Eurotiomycetes; order Onygenales; family Ajellomycetaceae; genus Blastomyces; species Blastomyces gilchristii. Next base: position 2,398,583 of record NW_003101681.1, on the reverse strand, counting down.
CAGCAGGTTGAGAAATCTCGGATTTCTGTCAGAGTAAAGATGTACACACTCTAGAGAATGATGTAGAGTTTTCTTCAGAGAGTGATATCAAATCAGTCTCAGTATAAGAGCATGAGATTATATTGATCTGTTAAAGCTCAACTGATTCAAACTTATAATCAGATCAAGTGATTTGAATTGTAACATAACAGAATTAAAGCAGTGACTAGTTAGTAGTATTATATAGAAGTGATTGTTTGAGAAGCTGTATAAGTGAGCTTGACTATCTTACTTGAATAGTGAGCTTGTGAGCTACAGAGTTATTGTAAGAATATCACAGATATGATACTTAGTATACTAAGAAGATTGTATAAGAAATGCAGTAACTCTTGTATATATTTCAGTAGAAGAAAAGATGAATCACTGACTTCTTTGATAAGAAGTCAGTATCTAGCTATTCTATGTAGATAATGAGTGAATACTCTTCTCTTATTTCATAAGTGAGAATAGTCAGAGTGATATCTCAGCAGTGTCTTACTACTAAGAAAGAGTAATCTGCTGATCTCATATAGAAGCAGAGTTCTCATATTTATTAATTGAATCCTTCTATGATATATCTGAATGATGTCATAGAATGGTTGAAAACCAGTTCAGACAGAATGAAATCATTCACATAAAAGTGATGAGCCGTGTGAAACCGCAACGGGGCCTTAGCGCGGTCAGCAGCGTGACAAGAATACTCATTCTGCAATGTAAATAAGAATTCTGAGTATATTGTAATATACTGTGCATTATACAATAGTCTCAAAGTCAGATTAAAGAGAAGTATAATCTAAATCAATTAAATATGAGATTCTTATTCTCAACTGAGACAGGAATTAAATACTTAATAGACTTTCTATCAGAAACTCAAGCAGCTACAAGAAAATGACTAAATTCAGAAATATCTGAATATGAAGAGAAGGAAATTGATCAGATATAGTCTGTTAAAACAGCTATATACTATCTTTTAATAATTTGTTTTATTACAGTCTCTCTTTACTTTACTTTTTTCTTTCTATTCTTTTCTATCTCTCTATTTAATATGTCTATCTTTAAGACTGTGTTCTCTTTTCTTTTGTCATGATATTGTCAAATGATTTCAAAGTATCAGAAGATGTTAAAAGACTGCAATTTATAAACAGTTTTTGTATTCTTAGCTGAAATTTTCTAATTTTGCATATCTGAAATTGATGCATGTATAATAGTTAGACTGACCGTGTGACCGTGTCTGGGACCAGAACCAGATTTTTTGATAGCCTCATTACCAACTCGACTGATCTCATTACACAGTTTTAACATTAGATAGTAGTCTCACACTGTTTCAGTGAAACTTACTGTCTACTCTGATCACATTTTTCAAATGAGACCATGATTTTCACTTCTCAATTTAAATTATTTTTATTGCTTTAAATGACTTTAAATCTCATTTAAGTGTTATGAAAAAGTGTTACTTTTTAAAAAATTAAAAATAGTCTAAAGAAAACCTTAAAATGTCTAAAAATAGTAACTTTATGCCAAGAATGAGACTAAATGAAATCAAATGAAATCACTTTCTCATTTTTTTCAAGTCAGGATTTCATTTTAAGATCTGATATATAGTCACTTAGCATGTTTTTTTGATGGCTAGTCTCAGTGGAATTCACGCCAAGAAATGTATGAGACCAGATCAAATGAGATCAAACATGAAATTCATGATCCTGGCGGCCAGTCTAATAATAGTTAACTTTATAGATATAGGAAAAACCCTGACAACTAAAAGTTCTCAGGTAGATATTATAGTCTCTGACTGTATACATCTATAATTGAAGAATAATAATAATAATAATGAAAATTGAAGCTTCAATTCTCTCATCTACTATTAGATTTGAAAAGACCTGTATAAACAATGCTCTGAGAGTTATAAAGATGAGCTTCAATTATATAATCAAAGAAAGAGTCTCTTCTTCATTTTTATTAATTAACTCAGAAAATAAACTGAATTACTATAGATTTTCTAATTAAAATGAAAATAATTCTTCAAAGAAAATGCTCTCCCAACTATACAGACTATATTCACTGATTAAAAATCAATTATCTTTATTAAATGTTGAAAAAGTTGATCATGAGAAGATATATCTCTGAAGAGAAAAGCTTGAATCTCTCATAGACTTGTAAATAAGTGAACTATCTAAAGAGAGAGAATATAAACAGTATTGAAAGTGAATTTCTACAATTAATATAAAAGACTCTATTCTGATTTACTCAGATGACTTAAAAAATGAGAATTTGAACAGATTAGATGCAGGCATTGCTTATACTGAAGATAGTATCAATTTTATCTCAGATTTCTGAAATTTAAACTGTGAATCTGAAATCTTTAATACTGAACTATTTATAATAGTGAAAGCTTTCAAACTCATTGAAATAAAATCTCATAAAAGAGAAAATAGTTTGAAAGAGATATGAATATTCTCTGATAGTCAAGCTACTGTAAAAAGGCTTAGAAATAGTCAGATTCATAATAATCAAATAAAGCTTAAACTGATTTTAAATTCTGTTTTGAAATTCAAAAGAGAATAATAGTAAAACTAATAATTTATCTGCACTGAGTTCCTGCTTATATAAATATTCATGATAATGAATTAGCTGATTCAGCTGTAAAAAAGAGTTCAGAATTAAGTAGATCTATTCAAAAAATAGTGTTCTGATGTTTTATAAAGAGAAAGATAAAAGAATCTTATTTAGATAAGTCAAATAAAAACTGACAGAAATAAAAGAAGAGTATACATTATTCAAGATTTGAAATAAAACTCAAGTGAAAATCTTGTTCAATTAAATGCAAAAAGAAAATATTCTCATTTATAATTCAGCTGAAACTAGAATATGATTATTTCAAATCTTATATATAAAGACTTGATGATAGATTTGATTCAATAGAATACTCTTTCTGCAATGCAAATGAAAATCCTGAGTATATTATAATATACTGTGTATTATACAATAGTCTCAGAGCCAGATTGAAAGAGAAGTATGATTTAAATTAAATATAAGATTCTTATTCTCAACTGAGACAGTAATTAAATACTTAATAGACTTTCTATCAGAAACTCAAGCCTCTATAAGAAAATAACTGAATTCAGAAATATCTGAATATGAAGAGATGAAAATTGATCAGATATAGTCTGTTAAAACAGCTATATACTATCTTTTAATAATGTTGTTTTATTATAGTCTTTCTTTACTTTACTTTTTCTTTTCTATTCTTTTCTATCTACTTACTTAATGTGTCTATCCTTAAAACTTTGTTCTCTTTTCCTTTGTCATGATATTTTCAAATAATTTCACAGTATCAGAAGGTGTTAAAATACTATAATTTGTAAAGAGTTTTTATATTCTGAGCTGGAATTTTCTGATTTTACATATCTGAAATTGGTAAATGTATAATACTTAACTTTATAGATATTAGAAACTATCTGAGAACTAAAAGTTCTCAGATAGATGTTATAGTCTCTAACTATATACATCTATAATTAAAGAATAATAATAATAATAACTGATTCTATCTTTATAAGTGAGTCTGTTAACACTGATCAGAAGTGTTAACCTGTCTCACAGACAGCTATGTATAGATTATGTCTTTGAAGTTATACAAGTCTTAAGTACATGTTATCTATGATATCTGTAATAATCACAGTTTTCATAAATCTTCTTCAAGTTTTGAAGAGATCTTGCAATTCAAAAATAACTCTTATAAGTCTCTCAGTACTCAGATCTGAGTTCTCACACTCTGCTTATTATAAGAACACATTCTCAGTTTTTATCAGTCAGCTTATTCACTTCATGAGCTTAAGAAACACTACAGTGATCTGAAATCCTGAGTTTATCAATACTTTTTATACTTATAAGACAGCAGTACTGTGATACAGTCTCTCTCTATAAGCATATATTTGCATTGAGAGAGTAACAGATTCAGATATCAGCTTCAAGATATTTAAGAATACTGTTACTAACTTTATCTATGACTTCTTAAATTTCTATTTTAATCTATCTAAATAGTTGATGTGAAGATATTCTGATTTAAAATAGATAAAGTAGAGACTTTTTTTTCTAGTCTCTCTGTTATATACTTTATTTATAAGAGCTTATAAAGCTCTCTCTCTTTACTTAGTAGTCAGATATAAATCTCTCTATATCTTGTTATTTTTCTTTAATAAATCTGTTTTCTGTTATTCTAATTCTTATAGAGCTGATCAGTGATTCACTCTCTACAGATTTATAATTCTCACAGTGATCTATAAGTAATGAATAAGAGTTATTAGTTTCTTCAGAGTTAAGAGCTTAAAGTCTTACTCAATAAGCTTATTCTGCCTGTCTTTATTAAGTCTCTTTATAAATATTATTATTCAGATCTTGTTTCAGAGCTCTGTTTTCACAGATCTCAATTCACATTATAATTTTATAAAGTGCTGTGAGTAGTCTTTATCAGATTTCTCATCTCTTTTTCTAATATTAATAATTATAGCTCAGATATTCTCTGTCTGACTTATAAAGTTTCTTAGCTTATTCTCTAGATAGATCTTGAGAACAGATCAGTAAGATCTCTTATAGTTATTTTCTAAATAATTCAGTTAATTCTCAACTTTAGTATAGTAGAGATCTGTTATTATATAGATAACAGCTTCTTCATCTTTTATATCATACAGTTGAGCTTGTAAGTTAATTTCAAATACCAACTTGTAAAAGCTTTTATAGATTGTGATTTGATAGATAATCTTAAGTAGTTATAACTTAAGAAAGTTTTTTTTCAGTTTATAAGTATCTCTGAAGATTATATCTAGAAACTCAGTTTAAGAGTATTTACAGATAGTAAGTATTTCTTATAGAAAAATAGCTTAATTCTGTGAAAGATACTAAAGAATATTCTTCACTAAGATTGATTTATTTATAAATTTAGAAAGTTTCTCTGTCACAGATATAAAGAATAATATTCTGTAAGTAATTAGTAAATTCTCTGAGACTTCTTGTACAGAGATTATTCATGATTCAGATGACTACTTCTGAGTGTCTGTAGTAAAGTTTATAGAGATTAAAGTATATGAGTTTCTAGTTCTTTCAGTTATAATAGATGATTACTGACTGACAGAGTCTGAAATATAAGAATAAGTGCTTATAGATGATTATTCAGATATTTCCAGATTAATATAATATATACTGATAGCTACTAGAAGTATTCACAGTAAAAGGATAAATGTAGAGATTAAATGTATAATAGTATTTAAGCTGAGTTATAAATAGTATTCGCGAACTTCAGTCTATATAGTTGTGTGTAATCAAGAGCTAGACTGACTGTGTAACTGTGTCTGAAATCAGAATCAAACTTTATAGTTATTATATTATTTAAAAGCATTACTTCTGATCATGATTTCTCATTATCAATTTAACTGATTTTATTACACTGTTTTAACATTAGATAGTAGTTTCATACTGTCTCAGTGAGACTTACTATCTACTCTTATCACATTTTTCAAATGAGATCATGATTTTCACTTCTCAATTTAAATTATTTTTATTGCTTTAAATGACTTTAAATCTCATTTAAGTATTATCAAAAAGTGTTACTTTTTAAAAAATTAAAAATAGTCTAAAAAAAACCTTAAAATATTTTAAAATAGTAACTTTATGCTAAGAATAAGACTAAATGAGATCAAATGAAACTACTTTCTTATTTTTTCTAAGTCATAGTCTCATTTTGAGATCTGATATATAGTCACTTTGCATATTTTTTTAATAATTAGTCTCAGTGAGATTCACATCAAGAAATGTATGAGATCAGATTAAATGAGATCAAACATGAAATTTATGATCTCAGCAGCCAGTCTATACACTTCATAGATTTCTACCGCCTCATTCTCGATCGCTGATCCTCAGCCGCTATGCTCCGATTCTCGGCCATTCTTGATCGCTGATCCTCAGCTGCTATGAACGTGTATAAATTCTTCTGCTCTGAAGCTTCACTGCGTACATCATCACATACGCGTATAAATATTCACTTCAATCACTGATTCTTGTACTTTCTCTTTCTTTTTCTTCTTTAACATTTTTCACTTTGTTATATAAGATCTATCAATATCATACTAATCTATTCAGTGTAGATCTCTTATACTTGAAAAACATTCATTATCTTCTTATTAGAAATGATTATTCATATATTATCTTTTCATTAGAAATAATTATTTATCAAGAAGATATCTGAACATATAACAATGTGTAAGAAAGAGAAACACAGTTAAGCAGACACTGGGTTCTCAGATAGAAGCTTACTTATCAGTCACTCTGACTCTGTAATAAGATCTTATAAAGAGAATATCAGTGAAAGATCTGAGAGTTCTGACACTCAGATATATGAGATATTCATATAATTACACTTCTTCAGATTTCATAGATATTACATATTCAATAAATAACATGTCTAACAATAATATAAGAGAACTTTTAAAAATAAGTATAGAAGTAATATCACAGTGACTCTGAGTAATATTGAAATTATAACAGTAGTAGATAGCAGACATGTATGCGACTCAACAACTGCAATATAAGAAAATTCAATAATTAATTCATGCAACTTCAGCATCTATAGAATTAAATATAAAAGCACTGAAAGAATGCTTAGATACTTCTGCATATTTCAATACTTTCAATCTCACTCTCTACTTATTATGAAGAATGAAAATACTTACAAAACTGAGTATAGATAAAGATGTTATCAGTTCATTAATTAATCAAGATTAATATATCAATGAATAATTGAAGAATTATATAAAACAGAAGTTTTATTTATTAATAAAAGTATGTAAACTCATGTTATGAATATCTGATAATATTATCAAATATCTTGATATTCTGTTTCAAGATACTGCTGTGTAATAGAAAGTATTAGATTGATTATAGAGTACTTAACAGAGAAACACTTCTCTTATAATATTCATCTCTAACTTTGACACTCAGATCTTAGAAGCAGATGATCAATCTTGAAAGAATTAAATGAAAATCAGTATACTTAAGAAGATATTGACTTTCAAACTCTTACAGACTCTTATAAGTGTAAATAAAGACCTCACTTATAAAGGCTTCTGTACACAACTCTGAACATTGAATGACTGTCTTATCAAGCTCAAGAGTATACAGAATATTGATAGAAGATATTACATCTCAGCTACTTATATATCTGTACTGAAGAATAATAATAATGATGCAGATGCTATGAACTGAGTAGATTTAAAGATCTATACATAAGCAAGAGTTTTCACTATCTGAATAGACTTCTGAGTCTCTGAGATCACTTCTGAAGAAGTCACTGACTGATGTTAATATAAATTATACATTAACTGTAACTGATCAGAATATATCACTTTCAACTGTTTATCAGTCTATATATCTTCTCACTTAAGAGAAAGAGCAGTGTCTTCTCATTTAAAGAATGAATCAGTATTTGTTCACATCAATCACATTGCAGTGAAGAAAGATTTAAAGGATAACTATAAGAATACTCTGTTGAAACAGAGAAAAGATTAACTTCTGTTCAAATTCATAAACGGAAGCTTAAAGAGATCAGATGATAACAATTTAAAGAGAAAATAGCAATAAATGTGATTCTTGTATCTACTGTGATTGATAACATATATAATATAAAAGTCATAATAGACAGCAGTCTATATCACTATTCAATGATAAAATCTTCAGTTGTAAGATATTATAATCTTCAGTGTATTCTCTTATCAAAACTCTAACTTCTTGCAGAATTTAATAGTTCAAAAGATGTTTGCATCTATTACATGATGAAATTAAATATAGATATTAAAGAACATCAACATGAAGATGTCTATACATATGAAGTTAATAATCTTGATTATAATCTTATGTTAGAACTTGTCTGACTATCTGAACAAGGTATCTTATTAAATACTTGAAACAGAAGCTTGATATTCTCTAACAATAATAGAATTCATGAACATGATATTCACAAGACTATAAATCTTACACAGATTTCTGTCAATACTTAAAAAATACTCTGAAAAAGAAGTCATCATTAAAACTGCTAACAGAGTTGCTGATAAAATCACTGATAGCAGAATCATGTATCAATCTATTCTATCAGTCTGACTGATATTAAAAAGACTTTAGAAAAGTTATTGTGTGTTATAATAACAGATTCTCACATAAAACTCCCTCAATAATATCACAAATATCTAGATATCTTTTAACAAGACAATATTATGAACATATCTCTCTTATGCCGCTCAGAAGTGAATCACAGTATTAAGTTAGAGAAGAAGAATAATAAAGACTCTGAATTATCATAAGACTCTCTTTATAACATAATCTGAGATGAACTTCTTCTCTTTCAAAAGACACTCAATGATCTGTTGAATAAAGAATTTATATGTATTAGTAACTCTTTCACTGCAGCCTCTATTCTCTTTGCAAAGAAATCAGATAAAGAACTCTGATTCTGTATGAATTATCAAGAATTGAACAGATTAATAAAGAAGAACTGTTGTTCTTTATCTCTTATCAATGAAGCTCTAGCTTATATTGAATAAGCTTAATAGTTTACAAAGTTAGATATCATTATCACATTTCATAAGATTTGCATTGCTGAAGAAGATGAGTAACTTACAGCATTCTGAACATAATATAATCTCTTTGAATGAGTAGTCACACTCATTGAACTGACTAACACTCTCAGTATATTTCAGAAATATATTAACTGAGTACTCTGAGATTTCCTTAATAAATTCGCATCTGCATATCTTAATGACATTCTCATCTTCACTGATGAGTTCAGAAAAGAATATCAGAAATATATATAAAAGATATTACAATAACTATAAGAAGCAGAACTACTGATAGATATAGACAAGTCTGATTTTCAGATTAAAAGTACAAAATATCTAGACTTTATCATAGAAGTTGATAAGAGAATTTGAATGAATTCTGAGAAAGTCTCTATTATTCTTGAATGAGAAGCTCTGCATACTGTGAAAGATGTACAAAGCTTCATCAGATTTGCTAACTTCTATTGATGATTTATATAAAACTTCTCAAATATCACAAGATCACTTATATAACTTATCAAGAAGAACTCAGTATTTCAGTAATTAGCAGATGCTGAAGCTGCATTTATAGAAATAAAGAAGATATTCATTAACACCTCTCTGCTAATAATATTTGATTCTGATCATGAAACAGTTGTTAAATCTGATTTCTCTGACTATATCATAGAAGAAGCTATATTATAATATAATGATGAAGATATCTTATAATCATACATCTTCATGTCTAAGAGACTGAGTTCTGCTGAATACAATTATGAGATCTATGATAGAAAACTTCTCACAATTATACACTGTTTAGAAGAATGAAACTCTGAACTCTGAAACATCTCTGAATTTGAGATAATCATAGATTATAAGAATCTCAAGTACTTTATAATAATCTGTAAACTCACTGAATAACAGATATAATAATCTGAGTTCTTAAGTTACTTTCATTTTATAATACACTACTGATCTGATAGTCAGAACTCAATGACAGATGCTCTCTTATGATAAGAGTAAGATATACCTTTCAATGTAACAGACATTTATTAAATGAACTAAGAGCACTGACTCTTAGATTCAAAGATATTGATTAATCAAGATAGAATAACTTATAACATTATACACACTTCTCTGATTAGAACATCTTCTCTCTGAATTGACACTGACACTGATATCTTCATTTCTTCTTCACTGAATAAAGTGTGATATATAGCAGCTCAGACTGATAAACTTCTTCAGACTCTCACTGAAGTAGTATAATAAGAAGTGTCTTGATTTTCTTCAGAATTATATATAAAGACTAATATCTCAGAATATTCAATTGATGATAATAACACTCTGTAATTCTGTGAATGATGTTGAGTCTCTCACTCTGAACTCTTATATACTTGAATAATGCAAGAGATGCATGAGTCACACATAACTGAACATCTAAGTCATGAATAACTGTATCAAATAATCTCTTGAGAATTCTACTAGTCTGAGATATTAAACAGCATCAGACACTTTATCTGAAACTGTAATTATTATTTCTCTGTTATCTTGTAGAAGAACTATAGAAAGAGTCTGTTAAAACTACTTAATATTTCTAATAGAATCTGATAATATATGATAATTAACTTCACTATTAATCTTTCTGAGAGTAAGAGATGTAGAAATGTTCTGATCATTATAAACTAATTAAGCAAAGATGTAATATTGAAATCTTGTAATAAGATGAATACTGAACAAGTTACTGAAGCTTTTCTACAGAGCTCATTCTATCAGATGCATGAATTGCTGAGATCTATAGTATCAGATTAAGATTATGAATTCATGAGTACTCTTTGAACAAGAATCTATCAAGTTCTTAAGATTATATATTATTTATCAACTGTCTATTACTCTGAGACTGATGATATGTCAGAACAGATAATTCAGACTGTAAAGAATTATCTTTATAAGTTCTATAACTATTTATAAGATAATTGATATGATCTTCTTCTACACATTGAAGTCACTATTAATAACTGAGATACTGTTTCAAAAGATGTAAGCCTGTTCTTTCTCACATATGAATATTATATGAAAGTACTGAATCTTCTAGAGATTATACATTTCACACTGAATCTCTGCAGTTTAATTCAGATTGCTGATAATATAGTAATAAAGCTCTGAGACATTGACAACTAAGCAGAGATCTTTGTAACAACTGTGAAATAAGATTAAGAGAATCAAATCAATGTTCACTGAGATTTCACTGAACAATATAAGATAGAAGACTTAGTGTGATTGAATGTTAAGAATATATAAATTATATATTCATCTTATACACTGAATTATTATCATATCAAGTATAAAGTGATGAAAGTTCTAGATAGTTACAACTACTGTCTTAACACATTATCAGAAATTTATAATATTTTTCATACAAGCTTGCTCTGCTGCACTGTTACTGATCTGTTCTCTTCTTAACTGACTTTTAACTGACAGCTGCCAGGAATCATAGAAGAAGATAATGAGCTTGAGTGAGAGATTGAGAATATTCTTGATAAGAGACTCTGCAGCCGCAGCTGATAATATCTTGTGAAATGAGTTAATTATAATTGACTGATCTGAACTCTGAGTTTCATACTATCTGAGACTGCGGCTCTTGATCAATGAGAACTACGCGCGACCAGAGAAGAGAGAGGCTAATGTAGTGAGCTGCGTCTGATCAATTATACAGACTATTCTGTTACATTTCATAGATTTCTACCGCCTCATTCTTAATCACTAATTCTCAGTCACTATGCTCTGATTCTCAGCCATTCTCAATTGCTGATTCTTAGTTGCTATAAACATGTATAAATTCTTTCATCTTGAAGCTTCACTGTGTACATTATTACATACATGTATAAATATTCACTTTAATTACTGATTCTCATACTTTCTCTTTCTTTTCCTTCTTTAACATTCTTCACTTTATTATATAAGATCTATCAATATTATATCAATCTATTCAGTGTAGATCTCTTACACACTCTCTCTTTTATCATTATTATTATTATTATTACTATCATTATTATCATCATTACTATTATCACTATTATTATTATTATTATCATCATTATCATTATCATTATTATTATTATTATATTATTTCTAGCTATCTCTTTTACCTTCATCTCTCTTCAACACTCACTGAAATTAATTATGTGATTTCTCTTCAAATATTCTGCAGTTCTGCAGATTATCAAGACGCGTGAGTACTATCACAGATTGAAGAGAGAGAAGAAGAAGATATTTAAGTAAGAAGAGATAGATTATAAGATATATTATAATGTCTTGAAGAGACTCTGTAAGAAAGTAGAATAATATCAATTTTAAGTAAAACTTCTGATAGATTTAGACTGAACTAGACTGACCGTGTGACCGTGTCTGAGATCAGGACCAGATTTTTTGATAGTCTCATTACCAATTTGACTGATCCCATTACACGGTTTTAACATTAGATAGTAGTCTCATACTGTTCCAGTGAGACTTACTGTCTACTCTTGTCACATTTTTCAAATGAGACCATGATTTTCACTTCTCAATTTAAATTATTTTTATTGCTTTAAATGACTTCAAATCTCATTTGAGTGTTATCAAAAAGCATTACTTTTTAAAAAATTAAAAATAGTCTAAAAAAACCTTAAAATGTCTAAAAATAGTAACTTTATGCTAAGAATGTGACTAAATGAAATCAAATGAGATCACTTTCTCATTTTTTTCAAGTCATGGTTCCATTTTAAGATCTGATATATAGTCACTTTACATGTTTTTTTGATAGCCAGTCCCAGCGGGATTCACGCCAAGAAATGTATGAGACCAGACCAAATGGAATCAAATGTGAAATTCATGGTCCCAGCGGCCAGTCTAGACTGAACTAAGTATAGAAATAATACAGATAACACTATCTGTAAAAGATTGAAAAAGAAGATAGTAAAGAGTCTTATACAGTAGCAGTGAGATCAGAAGAAGTTCTGAGAATGATTTAAGACTAGACTGACCGTGTGACCGTGTCTGAGACCAGGACCAGATTTTTTAATAGTCTCATTACCAATTCAACTGATCTTATTACATGGTTTTAACATTAGATAGTAGTCTCATACTGTCTCAGTGAGACTTACTATATACTCTTATCACATTTTTCAAATGAGATCATGATTTTCACTTCTCAATTTAAATTATTTTTATTGCTTTAAATGACTTTAAATCTCATTTGAGTGTTATCAAAAAGTGTTACTTTTTAAAAAATTAAAAATAGTCTAAAAAAAACCTTAAAATGTCTAAAAATAGTAACTTTATGCCAAGAATGAGACTAAATGGGATCAAATGAGATCACTTTCTTATTTTTTTCAAGTCATGGTTTCATTTTAAGATCTGATATATAGTCACTTTACATGTTTTTTTAATGACTAGTTTCAGCGGGATTCACACCAAGAAATGTATAAGATCAGATCAAATGAGACTAAATATGAAATTCATGATTTCAGCAGTCAGTCTATTTAAGACTAAGATAAAGAGAAAGAGAGAGAAGAAGAGTATTACTATAAGTAAGCAATAATAGAAGAAGATTAAGAGAGTGTTGAAGTAAGAGATAAGGAAGTTAAAACTGATAAGTTTTTTATTTATTGAAAGATAATAATTTTTGATAATACTTCTATTCTCTAATTAATTAGCAGAAGCTGATAGAGAAGAAGAGAATTAAAATCTTATTCAGATCTTAAATACAATTCATAATTCAGAATATTAAGAAGACAGCTCTACTCTCTAAGCATAACAATCTGCTTACTACTGAGATGAAACCTGAGACAGCAGATTAGAAAATGCATGATTTTGAGATGCAGATTGATATAGCTGAGAGAGAGTAGACTGACTGTGTGACTGTGTCTGAAACCAGGACCAGAATATTTGATAATTTCATTACTAATTCAACTGATTCCATTACACTGTTTTAACATTAGATAGTTGCCCCGGTGGGCTGAATGATTAATGCGGCCACCTGATAGTGCCTTGGCGTGAGGAAACCAAGGCGCGTGGGTTCGAAATTCGCAGGGGATACATTAAATCTGGAACTCAAGTATCTCAGGTTTCTAATAAATACAGAGGTGTACAAATCACTTCAATGAATCACTTTATGTTCCTGAGCTGGGAAGTTATTATTGCATGTATTTAATTGTCACTTCTTTGTATTTTCCTATGTTCTTGTTATCTTGATGTGGTCTCAACACCTGTATTTCCTTCTGTATAATCAACACTTGACCTGTATTTAACATCACATAAGAACTCATCATTAGCTCCGCTTGCATATGAGTATAATAAAAGAATAATAATAGTAATAATAATAATATTAGATAGTAGTCTCATACTGTCTCAGTGAGACTTACTGTCTACTCTTATCATATTTTTCAAATAAGATCATGATTTTCACTTCTCAATTTAAATTATTTTTATTGCTTTAAATGACTTTAAATCTCATTTGAGTGTTATCAAAAAGCATTACTTTTTAAAAAATCAAAATAGTGTAAAAAAAACCTTAAAATGTCTAAAAATAGTAACTTTATGTCAGGAATGAGACTAAATGAGACTAAATGAGATCACTTTCTTATTTTTTCTAAGTCATAGTCTCATTTTGAGATCTGATATATAGTCACTTTGCATGTTTTTTTAATAATTAGTCCCAGCAGGATTCACACCAAGAAATATATAAGATCAGATTAAATGGAATCAAATGTGAAATTCATAATCCCGGCGGTCAGTCTAAGAGAGAGTAGTGAGAACTCTTCTCTGAGAAGACAGCAGAGAGAGATTTTGAGATAATTATCATCTCAGATGAGAAGAAGAAGAAGAAGAAGAATAAGAAATGAATTATAAAGAATGATAAGAAGAATGAGAAAGAGAAGAAAGACAATAAGTAGAAAAAGTTTTTTTCTTTTTATATTAGTTAGTTGTAAGTGTCAGGTTATGTGATCTGGCTTATTAATTCTTTCATCATATAACTTTTCACAAGCTAGCAATCTTTCAATCACACAAGCTTTACATCTTTCACAGGTTATGAGACTCATTTTGTGCAAAAATGCTGTTAATTTAGAATTTCTTATCAATATAATCATTATTTTAACTACTGCTTCATTCAATACACTTATCAGAAGTTAAAATCATCTTGTTCTATCAGTATTGATGTGTTTGAGATCTTGTTGATCAAAAATACTACTGCTCACTTAAAAAAAAAAAAAGGCTTGCAGAAAACACATCACATTGTAAAAAAAAAGCAAGAAAAAGAGAATGATATTAGCAAGAATTCAATAAATGAATATTAAGATGACGGATTCAACATGATCCTGCTTACATATACATTTATAATCTTGTATTCTTTTCACTGAGTCAGTTGCAGTTAATGATGATAATTCTTCACATGTATACTCTGTCAGTGAACATTCTTCTGAAGTTTTTAAAAGCTTCATTGATAAATACTCTGAAACACTCTCTTGATTCAAAGCTGGTTTGAATACAGCTTCTGACACAGTCAGGCCGGCCTCTCAATCTACTTAACAGTGTGATGAAGCTGATTCTCTTGATGAGAATAATGAACATTCAGATGTCTACTGTTCCGATGAGGCAATATCAGATCAACAGATGAAACATCTCAAGATAATATTTGAGATGAAGAAGAAGAGACATAGAGTTCTAGAACTTGAACTACAACTGGAAAAACTTCATCAACAGAGATTCTCTACAGATTGATCACAGAATGTTAACAATCATTCTATCATTATCTCAACAGCTTATATAGTCACATGAGATTCTAATCTCAGTAAAAGGTTGAAATTCAATCTTTATGCATCAGATAGCTATGTTGACAAGATAATCTCTTAATTTAAGAAAGATGTTAAGAATACTATGAGATTAAACAGTCTAACTGATACATTTAATTGCATTACATGAAGCATCTTCATGAAAGTAAAACTGATTAATACACAGTGTTAATATATAATAGAGAAACAACAGAGTAAGAATTCTTTACAAAGAGATGATGAATAAGCATTATTCTAAGATGTCAGAAACTGGTAGCTCTACACATTCATCTCAAACACATTGAGTGCAGGTGTCAGACCATGTTTCTTCAAATATGATGAAAATTGAATCACTTATATTCTCTGAAATGTGATTGAACAGAAGTACTCTATTCTTAAAACACAGTTACATTATGAGACAGTTCTGAAATTTATGTCACTTGATGACACATAGATTATCAATCTACACATATTCTTTAATAAGTTTCAGTCTGCTATTATGAAATTGAAGATGATGAATACTTCCCTCTCAGATGCATGAATATTTGATACCTTCTACTGAGTTCTACTCAACAATTGAAGGAATTATGTTTAGAAGAAGATAGAGAAGATACAGGATTTTAAATCCACAGCTGTGATATTGAATATTGATCTTCTCATGAAGGAAATTCATTCACAGCTTGATTCTTCAAAAGATAAAAAGAATCTACAGAATACAGATTCTGCAGCTAACTCTGCTATAACAGCTATAACAGCTACGACAGCTACAACAGTCACAACACCTATCAATTTCAACAATAATACATTGAATTCGGCCTGTGAAGACTGTACTGAACGTGGTTATGATAGTACTTAAGAGAGCTTCTGAAACTATCAGAGATTAGAAAATTCATCTACATGTTCTAAATGTGAGAGATCTCACTTTGGCAACTGTTAATTGATCAATTCAGACAGTGCTTCAGATAATTGAAGAATCTACAACACTGTAAGAATAAAGAAATTTAAAGAAAAGAAGAAAAAGAACAATAGTGACAGTGAGACTTAACTATTTACTATAGATGATTCAGAGACCTTTCAGATGATAAATCTTACAGTGGTTATAAATGTGCCAGTCTGTTTTATGACACTCTCTAAGAATTCAGATACTGATTTCTTTATTATTTTATCTTCATTTTAAATACCTGCAGTTCTTCTGAAGCAGCTTCTGATAAATAAGTAACATCATCAACTTGATTATATCAGTAAAAATAGTATATTAAAAATACTCAGAGACTCATGATTTGATATTATCATTATCAGTCTGAAAAAATTATCATTCTGTTTCACATATATCAAGGTTTCAAAAACCGCTCCACCACGAACTCGCTCGATTTTTCGAATAAGAACCCGCCGATAGATCCATCGAAAAGCCCTTGATCATACGAGCATTCTGACCCCATCGCCGACCGCATACCCCGTGTGGTGGTGGAGTTATCCAGCCAAACGTGAACCAGACGTCGTTCGGAACTCCTGCGTGGGATTATCCCCCATTCTCCCCTACCACACCACAACCCCGGGCCAAATTGCCATACAAATTGTAAGGTGAAGAGACCTAGCCGTATGCACCAATCTTCTCGATTTTGGAAGATCCCCGATCTGTAGTTGTGGAGATATCTGAGGAGCGACCTCCGCGAAAACCCTGTCCATCTTTGATGTTCCAAAACACCAACACCAAGTCCCACCCTCGTACCGCCCTTCCCAATCTGGCCCATCCCCGGCAGAAAAATACAAAAAGATACCTCAGCGATAATATCAAGCACATAATCAACAGACAATGAGTCAACAGCACATCAACAACTATAAAATCAGTATACCCCAAGGTCTGACTGAGCCTTTGATCCCTGCACAGTGAGATATATTAAATCTAGTTTTAATACCTCAATATTCAATAGATTCTGCAAGAGATTGAGAACAGCAACACTAGATTTCTATTGAATTTGAGAATTAACTCTATATTGATATAATCATTGACAAAGTCTTCTATTTTGAGATATAAATAACCAGTTCCTCTACATCCCGCTGGCAATATTTACATTATTATATAGAAACAGACTTATATTCTCTATAATATCAAGACTCTGAAGAGGGAAAGTCTTGATAGAGAATATACAGTAGTGTATATCTTAGCAGTTTCTATCTCATTCTTCTGCAGCAGTTAATGCAAAAAAAAAAAAGATCTTAGAAATAGTTTTTTACTTCTCTTGAAAAAGTAAGGTGTTTTTCTCTGGATTTTACACAATATTCTTATAAAGAATTAAAAACAGAGTTATTTTCTGTCATAATTTCATATTCTTTTAAATAAGAATTACTTTTTCAGTGGCTGAAGAGCTTTCATTAATACTTAATTCTTTTTTACACTCTTTATTAACTGATTTGAGTTGTACACTTGTTGTGTGAGAAGAATTGAATAATTTAGAATAAAATTGAATAGTTTTAATCAATTTCTCTGCAAAAAATTGATTTATTTTTTGTCAGTTTTTCTCTCAAAAACTGTCATATCATCTGATTTACTATCAATTGATATCACACTTTTCCTCACTGTATCTCAAGAAAGAGATTGTAAAGATTTTATTGATTTATCTTAAAAATCAATTTTAGTTTATTAGATTCTCTTCAAAAATCTAACCTAGTTACTGAACTAGTGTGAAAAAAATCAGGTGTTTTATACACAAAAGTCTGCTATTCTTCTTTTGAAATAGTCTGACCAACTTTTCAATTGAAAACAGACTTAGAAACCTCTTAATTAAAACAGTCTGATCAACTTTTCAATTCAAAAGAGTTTAATAAATATCTCAATTGAATTAGTCTGACCAACTTTTCATTGAGTAAGAACAATGAGTTCAAAAGTACACTCAGTTAATGTGGAAAAAGATGCTTTCTCAAATGCTATTCCTGAGATTGAAATTCTGAAGAGAAGAAAGAAAGAAGAAATAGAGAGACAACAAGTTCTTGAAATACAGAAACTTGAAAAAGTAAGTAAAATTCTTGGAAAGCAGTGTCTGAGTGAGATGAATGAAGAAGTTCTGTTAATTCTTCATGCTCAGGCTAGACAACTACAGGAAGTGATCAAGTTCAAACTTGAAATTTCAAACACAGTTCAAAAAACTTTGAAAATTCCTAATACAATCACTGACTCTTCTGTTTACTCTTCTTTCTTTTCTACTTCTTCTTCTTCTTCTTCTTTAAATCAGAAGAAAACATATGCTCAAGCAGCTGAATCTGCTGCCTCTAAACCTGCTGTCTCTAAATCTGCTATCTCAAAACCTGCTCAAAATTCTGAGAAAACTGAGAAGAATACTGCTCATACTTCTAGTGATAGAAGAGTGAAGAAAAAAATGCAAAAAGAGAAAAATCTTCAAATCTTCAGAAATAGAAGACTTATTCTCAAAGTCTCAAATCAGGACATATTGCAGAGAAATAAGCTAAACTCAAACCTCATTTTCAGAATTAGAAATGAAATCAATCAGCAGTTCTTTTCTCAGTTAATGACTGATATTGAAGTTCAAAAATCAGTTATAGCTTCAATTGAGTCATTCTTCTTTGAAAACTTCATCATTCTGACTACAATGCCTGAATTCAGTGCTGAATTCCTTATTCAGAATAAGAATCTCTGAAAATCAGCAGTAGAATCTTTGTTAAACACAATAATTCTATCTAAGAGAGATGAAAAGTGAGACAAATTCATTCTTCATAATATTTCAGTTGAAATTTTTGACTGTGAAGAAGAAATGCTACTTCTCAAAAATGAATTAGAAGAATACAACTCTATTCAACTGAGAAAGAAGCCTGTATGACTAAATTCAATTGAGTTCAGACAAAGCAGAAGAAATGCCTCTGTTCTAGTATATACAAAGACAATGAAACAGTCAAAGATCTCTGAAGTAAGAGTAGCAGGTTTGAAAATGAGAGTTCATGAATACAAAGACTCAAGAATGAATCTCAAAGCTCAAACACAGTGTTCAAACTGTCAAAGATATGAACACTTTGCAATCTCCTGTTTCAGAGACTCAAAATGTGCATTCTGTGCCAGAGATCACAAAACTAGTGAGCATAAATGGCCAGCGTGGCCCAGTTGGTAAGACTGGTAACCAAGGCCGCACACATTAGAGGTGCGTGGGTTCGAATCCCACCGCTGGCACCTGCCACTTCTTACCCATGAAAGCCCTCATGTAATAGAGGCTGAGCCTAATTAGTAAGGCTTGGTGCGGGGTAGAACTCCCTACTGCAAGCCAAGTCACTAGTTAAGTGAGATCCTGTGAACACTCATCAGGGCTGGCATGAGGTGTCAATGTCTCACTATTCTACTGTGCACCCGTCAAGGTTCTAATGATATAGAGCCAAGCCTAATGTAGTGGTTATACACTACTTAAGCGAGTCCCTAACTAGGGCTGTCATTGAAGCCTAGCTCCTCCTCAAATACAGAGAATGATTTTGAAAATCATCTGACTAGCAGGCCTAGACATGTATCTAGGCTCTAGACAGGGCACTCTGATAGGCTAGAGCCTGCAAGCTCCCTGCCAAGCCCTAATACTGGCAGAGAGAACTGCAGTCATCAAGCCTATGATTAGTCTCTAACACAGGGCGAGGCCACAATGACTGATTAATAGGCCTATGAGCATCTAATGAGGCCGAGATCAGCAATCAGAAGCTTGATATGTACATCATCAAGTGAGTGATGACAGCCACTAACTAATGTCCCTGGAAATTAGTGACTGGCCCGAGAGAATGGACATGGTGATCAGTTAATTATAGAGGGTTAAATGTAATTAGCTTAAGATGCATCCTGCAGGTGGCTAGCGCCTGTAGTCTCATAAAAGAGGAAATTGTTTGAAAGAGGCATGAATATTCTCTGATAGTTAAGCTGCTTTAAAGAGACTTAGAAATAGTCAGATTTATAATAATCAAATGAATCTTGAACTGATCTTAAACTCTATTTTAAAAATTCAAAAGAGAAGAATATCAAAGCTGATAATTCATCTACACTGAGTTCCTGCTTATATGAATATTCATGACAATAAATTGGCTGATTCAGCTGCAAAAAAGAGTGCAGAATTAAGCAGATCTATTCAAAAAATTATATTCTGATCTTTTATAAAGAGAAAAATAAAAGAATCTTATTTAAATAAGTGAAATGAAAGCTGACAGAAATAAAAGAAGAGTATACATTATTCAAGATTTGAAATAAAACTCAAGTGAAAATCTTGTTCAATTAAATGTAAAAAGAAAATATTCTCATCTATAATACAGCTGAAACTAGGACATGACTATTTCAAATCTTATATATAAAGATTTAATGATAGATTTGACTCAATAGAATGCTCATTCTGCAATATAAATAAGAATTCTGAGTATATTGTAATACACTGTGCATTATATAATAGTCTCAGAGCCAGATTGAAAGAGAAGTATGATTTAAATCAATTAAATATGAGATTCTTATTCTCAACTGAGACAGAAATTAAATACTTAATAGACTTTCTATCAGAAACTCAAGCAGCTATAAGAAAATAACTAAATTCAGAATTATCTGAATATGAAGAGAAGAAAATCAACCAGATATAGTCTGTTAAAACAGCTATATACTATCTTTTAATAATTTGTTTTGTTACAGTCTTTTTTTATTTTATCTTTTTCTTTTAATTTCTTTCTGTCTATCTATTTAATGTGTCTATCTTTAAGACTGTGTTCTCTTTTCCTTTGTCATGATATTGTCAAATGATTTCAAAGTATGAGATGATGTTAAAACACTGCAATTTGTAAACAGTTTTTATATTCTGAGCTGGAATTTTCTGATTTTGCATATCTGAAATTGATGAATGTATAATAGTTAACTTTACAGATATAGGAAAAACCCTGAGAACTAAAAGTTCTCAGGTAGATGTCATAGTCTCTGACTGCATACATCTATAATTGAAGAATAATAATAATAATAGTGAGCATAAATGTGAAACATGCTCAAAAAGAGGTGAAATATGTCAACACACTCTGCTTAAATGCTCTAATTGCAAAGAAAAACATGCATCTAGCTCAAAAGAATGTATGTTTGCTTCAAGAACTCAAAAGAACTGGAGAAAAGATGAAGCTCAGAGTAAACCTAGAACTGAAGAGAATAGTCAAGTCAGTAAACTCACAACTGCAAGCTTAAAAAGAAGAAACTCTCAACTGTCTAAGTCTTCAAACTTCAATTCTCCAGCTAAATGTAAACAGAATTTGAATCCTCAAACTTCTGTTAAGATTAGAGAATTGAGAAATGACTCTGGTGATAAACTAGATATAATGCAAGCAGTTGAGATTCCTACTTTTCAGAACAGTTATAATCTACTATCTGATGATAGTGATTAGATTCTACTCTACTCCCTTAGTATGAATATACAACAAAAACAACAAAAAAAGTTTAAAAACTCTTCAAAAATCACATTTATTCAAAATAATGTGAATAGAAACTCAAATTGCATTTATTCTTGTCTTCAAATTGCATTTGAATAAAAAGTTGATTTTATACTGCTTCAGGAGCTGAATTTTGATGCTGAGCAAAAATATGTCATTTCTCATTCAAGCTACTACTGCTTTTTATCTCAAAAGTCTGAGATAAAGTCAAGAGTAGTGATCTATGAAAGAAAGAGATCAAGATATCAATTTAATCTAAGATTTGATATCATGTCTGACTCTGATATTCTGGTAGGTGACATTATAGATAAAGAAAATGAGTTTGATACTATACAGCTCATAAATATCTATAATGAAAAGTCATTGAAGAAATATAACAATATCTGGACAATTGATAGAGGATTTCTGAACATAACTCCATCAAGAAACTCTATAATTGCAGGAGACTTCAATGCACATCATTTCTGATGGAATTCAGAATGCAAGAGAGCAGTGAGAGCTGATAATCTGGTTGAATGAACCTTTGAGCATTCAATAGATTTGGTTAATAAGTCTGATCAACAAACATTCTTTAGAAAAGACATGAAACAGAAGTCTATTATAGATCTAATCTTCATGTCACAAAATCTAATGAAAAGAAGACTTGTAAACTGATTTATTGATGCAAATGAGACATCAGAATCAGGTCATGAGATTATTCAATTTGATATTGAACTGAGTGAAAAACAAATGAGTGAAAATCCTCTTCTCTCTAATCAGTATAACTTTGAAAAAGTGGATTGAAAAGCAGTTGAAAAAAGCATAAAACTGTTAAAATCTGAAAGACAGAATGAGCTATATGGAATTCTGGTCAAGATATCTCAAATGAAATGCTTGAGAATAGAGTGAAGCTTATTACATCTATTATTCTAACAAGTGTTAGAGATAATATTTCAAAGAGAAAATCTTCTGAGTTTTCAAAACCTTGATGGAATGAGAATATCTCATCTAAAAGGAAAGAATTAGCTACTGCTAGAAGAGATTGGAAGAATGATGTAATATCTGATAAAGAGTTCAAAGCTGTCAGAAATGAATATTTTTCAGATATTAAAAGAGCTAAAACAGACTGCTGGAATAAATTTCTTGAAGAAGCACAAGAGAAGGAAGTTTTTAAAGCTTTTAACTATACTAAAACAAGAAGTGTAGCAAAACTTCCAGCCTTAGAATATGAGTTTCAGAATGAATCATATACAGCAAACTCTTTTGAGGAAAAATGTCAAGCTTTCATGAGAATTCTCTTTCAGAACTCATCAGATTCAGATTCAGATTCAGAGGAAGAGAATATATCACTTCTCAACTACATTGATAAAAATGACTGAGAATGGCCTGATCTTACACAAGATGAATTAGAGTCAGCTATCTTCTCAAGTTCTGTTAAAACTGCTGCAGGTCCTGATTCAATTAATCACTTGATTATTCAGAATACATATTCCTACTTAAAGAATGAATATTTTGAGCTCTTTTTCAATCTCTTGAAAAATGGATATTATTCTGAATGCTGGAGAGAAGCCACTGGAGTGATTCTTGCAAAACCTAATAGAAAAACTTCAATTCCTAAGTCATATAGAGTAATATCTCTATTGAACTGCCTAGGAAAGGTTTTAGAAAAGATAATAGCTACTCAAGTATCTTTTATAAGCTCTATAGATGATTCTCTTTTATTCAGTGAATAAATGAGAGATAGAAAACAGTGTTCTGCAATTGACACTGTTCTCTCAGTTATTCATGATATTCAAATAGCAAAGCATGAGGGTCTGGTCTCAACTGCAGTTTTTATTGATATAAAAGAAGCATTTGATCATGTTTCACAGTCAAGGTTAATTCAGACATTGAAGATATTAAAACTGCCACTTTCTCTAATAAAATGAGTTAACTGTTTTATGTCTAAAAGAAGTATACAACTCTTCTTTGATGGAATGAAACAAGACAAGACTGAGATAAAAGTGGGAGTATCACAGAGATCTTCAATCTCACTCATTTTATTTGCAATATACACTGCATATCTATTTAAAAATAGAAATATGAGAATAGTGTGATCTTCAAGTTATGTGGATGATATTGGTCTAGTCTACAGCTCAAAAACTATTAAAGAGAATTTGAAAGTAATTGAAGAAGCTGTAAAGGAAATCTTTGTTAGAGCAGATATCAATCAAATTTAATTTGATATGAATAAAACTGAGTTAATTCACTTCTTTCTGAGATTCAATGAGAAAGAACTATCTCTAATTCTTTTAAATAGAGAGATTAAACCCAGTGTAAATATCAAATGATTAGGAGTATGGTTAAACTTCAAGTTGAATTTTAAATATCACATTCAACAAAGAACTGTCAAGGCAGAAAGACTATTGAACAACATAATCAGACTATCAAATACAGAGAGAGGTCTATTCTTCCAGGCTATGAGACAGTTATATATAGCCTGTATTACATCAGTAGCTGATTATGAAGTTCAAGTTTGGTGAAATAATCAAGGGAATTTCACTGAACTCTTTCAAAGTCTGCAAAACAGAGTCTTGAGAAGAATTCTGAAAGCATTCAAATCATCTCCTATTAAAGCAATGAAAATTGAAGCTTCAATTTCTCCTCCTGCTATTAGATTTGAAAAGGCCTGTATGAACTATGCTCTGAGAGTTGTAAAGATGAGCTCAACTTATATAATCAGAGAAAGAGTCTCTTCTTCATTTCCATCAATTAACTCTGGAAATGAACTGGATTGAAATAGATTTCTTGATTGAAATGAAAATAATTCTTCAAAGAAAATGCCTTCTCAACTGTACAGACTATGCTCTCTGATTAAAAATCAATTTTCTTCTTTAAATGTTGAAAAAGTTGATCATGAGAAGTTATCTCTCTGGAGAGAAAAGCTTGAATCTCTTATAGACTTATAAATAAGTGAACTATCAAAAGAGAAAGAATGTGAACAGCATTTGAAGAGAATTTCTACAATCAATATAAAAGACTCTATTCTGATTTATTCAGATGACTCAAAAAATGAGAACTTGAATAGATTAGGTGCAGGCATTGCTTATACTGAAGATAATATCAATTTTATCTCAGACTTCTGGAATCTAGGCTCTGAATGTGAAGTCTTTGATGCTGAACTATTTGCAATAGTGAAAGCTTTCAAACTCATTGAAATGAAATCTCATAAAAGAGGAAATTGTTTGAAAGAGACATGAATATTCTCTGATAGTCAAGCTGCTTTAAAGAGACTTAGAAATAGTCAGATTCATAATGATCAAATGAATCTTGAACTGATCTTAAACTCTATTTTGAAAATTCAAAAGAGAAGAACATCAAAGCTGATAATTCATCTGCACTGGGTTCCTGCTCATATGAATATTCATGGCAATGAATTGGCTAATTCAGCTGCAAAAAAGGGTGCAGAATTAAGCAGATCTATTCAAAAAATTGTGTCCTGGTCTTTTATAAAGAGAAAAATAAAAGAATCTTGTTTAAACAAGTGAAATGAAAGCTGGCAGAAACAAAAGAAGAGTATACATTATTCAAGATTTGAAACAAAACCCAAGTGGAAATCTTGTTCAATTAAATGTAAAAAGAAAATATTCTCATCTATAATACAGCTGAAACTAGGACATGACTATTTCAAATCTTATATATAAAGATTTGATGATAGATTTGACTCAATAGAATGCTCATTCTGCAATACAAATGAGAATCCTGAGCATATTGTAATGCACTGTGCATTATACAATAGTCTCAGAGCCAGATTGAAAGAGAAGTATGATCTAAATCAATTAAATATGAGATTCTTATTCTCAACTGAGACAGGAATTAAATACTTAATAGACTTTCTATCAGAAACTCAAGCAGCTACAAGAACATGGCTAAATTCAGAATTATCTGAATATGAAGAGGAGGAAATCAACCAGATATAGTCTGTTAAAACAGCTATATACTATCTTTTAATAATTTGTTTTATTACAGTCTTTCTTTATTTTATCTTTTCCTTTTAATTTCTTTCTGTCTATTTATTTAATGTGTCTATCTTTAAGACTGTGTTCTCTTTTCCTTTGTCATGATATTGTCAAATGGTTTCAAAGTATGAGATGATGTTAAAACACTGCAATTTGTAAACAGTTTTTGTATTCTGAGCTGGAATTTTCTGATTTTGCATATCTGAAATTGATGAATGTATAATAGTTAACTTTACAGATATAGGAAAAACCCTGAGAACTAAAAGTTCTCAGGTAGATGTCATAGTCTCTGACTGCATACATCTATAATTGAAGAATATTGTATAATAATGATATATCAAGGTTTTGCAGAAACACACTTTCTACAAGAATTTCACATCATGGCAAGCTCACAACAAGCCTCCAGATGGAGTCAATATAAGCAGCTGTGATGAGTCAAGCGGGGAAGGAATATCATGTGATCAAACGCAACGTCAATTCCACCAGCTC
>NW_003101681.1:2219093-2372191 GCF_000003855.2 Blastomyces gilchristii SLH14081 | reverse complement strand
GGAGACTTCTTGGAAACTGGAGAATTAATTTTATCATCTTTCACTGAGCAAAGGAAGGCTTGCCATAGACACAATTACAGATAATGTCATTTAAATGAGGTGAATATTTCTATTGAAATGCAAGAATGAGATGTTGAGATATCTACAGATCTTCAATCAATTCATCAAGAATCTGCTGAGACATGACATTGTGATTATTCACTCAGACTGTGAAGAATTGAATTTAAATGCAGTCATAGTATATATACTCAGTGAAGAAATAAAATGAGAGCTGACTCTGCTTTATACTTCACAGCAAGATGAAGTATCTGAATAATTAATTGATTTAATTATTGAGAAGTTTTGATCACTATTAATAGACTCTTCAGCTTCAGAAAAGAGGTGAAGTGAGACAGTTATTACAGTTACAGAGCTGCTTAATCTTATATCAATCTCAACAATATTGTATAAGAGCTCTGAAAATACAAAGCTGATTACTCTGTATGAGGCTTGACTTGAAGCTCTATCTTCTGCACACAGCATTCACTGATAAGGTTGCAAAGCATTTCTAAAGATAGTTTCTAAGCTCATCAATAAAATGATCTCTTACTTCAAAGAGTTAATTTTTATGAGATATAATGATTTTATTAATTATAGATTGATGAATCCCTTCAACAGGCATTTATACATATCAAAAGACATCATCTTTTAGAAGAATCTTCATCTTGCTGATTCATCAATACTGATAACACACAATCTGAAGGTTCTACTCAATACGGCCTGTAAAACGGCTGCAGTGATTTCTTCAGTGATATCAGATCTACTCACTGCAACAATTCCTTCAGTGACTTCTGATTTATCAATTGATAATCTGTTCATTGATGAGGAAATCCGACCTGAGTGTTCATTATTTCTCATACTCACTAATAATTGATGGATTGACTATGATATCTCCGCGAGAATACCTATCTTTTTAGTGCAGAATACACTGAACTCTCCGGAACTCACAGTTGAATCTGATGACTCTCTGACATCTATAAGAAATATCACTATAGTGAGGAAATCTACAGTGAGGAAATCTACAGTGAAAAAATCTTCAGTGAGAGACAGTCTTGAAGACTGACTTACTGATTCTGAGATCGCTGCACTTCTAATCTCAAAAAAAAAACCTCATGTATCAAAGCTTTCATAAAACATTGAACTATACGCATTGAAAGGAGAAAATGAAGATGAAGAAATAGAGAAATAAAAAATGATGTATCTCATAACTGGTTTTTTATTGCTACACATTTTCCAGTCATTTTTTATACCTGTACTTGATTTGAAGGCCAATTTTGTATATAGCATCGTGTATAGTTACTCTGATAAGTGAAGATGTCAGGTCACATGATCTGGCTTACTAATTCTTCTATCATATAACTTTTCACAAGCTAGCAACCTTTCAATCACACAAGCTTTACATCTTTCACAGTAAGTTCATAATTATTAAGAATTAAAATTAATTTTGAGTTTTCAAAAATTATTGTACAAGTTGTAATCAAGTCAGAAATAATATATATATATATATATATATATTTAACTATCATGATTTATAAACTACTATAATGTATAAGTATCAACATTTTTTCAACATTAATATTCATAATATTAATATATTTTTAATGATATTATCTGATAATGCAATTTAATAATACTCTTTTTCACAATATTGATATATTTGAAGAAATGTGACAGAGATTAATTAAGATTGTTTATTTACTTTTATACATTGATAATATTCAATCTGAGTTAGTACTAAAATTATAACTAAGTTAAGAAAGAAGATTATTTTCTCTTATAATAATTCTTCTTATACACATCAGTGATCAGTTATTATCTTTATTAAAAATAAATTATTATCTTTCTTAAATCTTTATTATGACTTCTGAATTTACTTCTTTCACTTCTTTCACTTCTATTAAAGATTCACAAACTCTTTAAGAAATTACTGTGAATCACAAAGTCTATATTATTTACAATTCAATATAAAATACTTTCTTTCAATTATGATAAATGATCACTTCATTCTTTATATCTGATTTCAGATCATAAAATTTATAAAAAACTTAACATAAAGATTGAGATGAACTATGAAATAATTATTAATAAATTGTATTGCAGATTACTGAAGAGTCATCTCTTTACTGTAATCACTGTAACTTTATTCAGAAACATTTATTATAAACTGATTATAACTCTAATGAAATTTTCTGACATCTGAAGTCATCAAAATACAGATAATAAAAGAAAAATAATCAGAAAATTACTACTGAGCTGATAAGTTACTCTATCAGATAATAATTTTTAATAACACTAACTTTCTAATTTGAAGAAAATCATGTGAAAACAATTATATATCAGTACTCTGATTTCACAACTCTTATCTGATAACTTCTGTGAATAATTACTTTACATGTGTATATTTCTGACTCTTTCTCTTTAATTAATTGAAAACTCTGAATTCTGAACACTTCTTCAAATACTTGATTCAAATCTTCATATTTAATATCAATCATGTCTTCAGTTCAATCTTGAGACATATTATAAAGTTAATATACAACATCTAGAATCAGAGTTGAAGAATCATTGAAGAGTATCTCTCACAGTGAATATATGAACTAGTATAAATAATCTTATATTTATAAGAGGTACATGTTATTACATTGATAAGAACTGAATCTATTAAGAGATATTAATTGAATTTGAAGCATTGATTAGTAGTTATACTGAGAATTATATAACAGAGATATTAATAACAGTGATTAAAAATGACTATTAAGATATTAATCTCAGTCTTCTTACAATTACAACTGATAATGCTGTGAATAACTATACTATAATGTAAGAGCTTGAAGTAAAAATTGACTTTGTATTTCTAAAATAGTAAACAAGAACATATTCTCTGTATTACTTATATAATTTAACTTGTAATACAAACACTGATAAAGAATCTTAATATCAAGATAATAAATAATGAGATAACTAATTCTTGAGATATGAATGAGATAAAAGTGATTACTTAAGTAACTTTTGTATTCACTTTGTAAAAGATAATATTTTTTAATAACACTTTTTAATATTACTTTTTAGTAACACTTTTTAATAACACTACTATTAATTTTGAATAGATTGACTAATAATTTAAATATCACAGATTTGAATCATTGTTAATGTGATTTATATCTTCTCTAAATAATAATAACAATTTTATAATATTTAATAAATAAACAAATCAGTCACATCACTAAATATAATACAGAATATTAGAATACAGTAAAGTTTAATATATATGATAACTGTGGCGTGCTTCCGCCCTCTATTCAAGTCAATTCTCTATTCAACTCTAGCTTCCGCTTCATCTCTTGCTGTTTTCTTAAGCTTCTGCTTCTACCTTCTCTCTCTGCTCTTTCCTTCATATGCAATTGCTTCTTCTATGAGAGCTTTCACTTCTTCTCTACAGAGCCTCTATTCTTCTCTTCATATATAATCACTTCTTCTATAAGAGTGTCTGCTCCTTCTCTACAGAGCCTCTATTCTTCTCTTTATAGATGATTACTTCTTCTACAAGAGTTAATCTCTATAAAACAATCACTGTATATATAAGAGTGTACGCTCATCTCTCATCTTTTAGAGAATCAGACAAGTTTTTACTCTTATATCTGACTCTACATAGCGGCGTACGCTACAATTGTCTGATTCTCTAAAAGATGAGAGATGAGTGTACGCTCTTATATATACAGTGATTGTTTTATAGAGATTAACTCCTTATAGAAGAAGTGATCATCTATGAAGAGAAGAACAGAGACTCTGTAGAGAAGAAGCAGACACTCTTATAGAAGAAGTGATTACATATGAAGAGAAGAATAGAGGCTCTGTAGAGAAGAAGTGAAAGCTCTCATAGAAGAAGCAATCACATATGAAGGAAAGAGCAGAGAGAGAAGATAGAAGCAGAAGCTTCAGAAAACAGCAAGAGATAAAGCAGAAGCTAGAGTTGAATAGAAAATTGACTTAAATAGAGAATGAAAGCACACTACAGTCTCTCTATCTGAAAGAATGTGTTTGCAGAGAAGAAAAAATGACATTGAAAAAAGATAACAGATATCACAGGCGCTAGGCTCAAAGAGATGAATATTGTCCAGAAGTGCTAGTCTGTTTACATATACTGCAGATATCATAGAAAAGAAGAGGCTGAGTGATAGAATTACTTATGCATACAAAGAGTGATCAGATGTAAGAATTGTTTATTCACACAAAGAGTGAAAGATGTAAGAATGACTTGAAAAGAAATGATAAGAAAGAGACAGAAGTTCTTTAATCGAAAAACAGCTATAAGAAAAGAAAGAAATTGTAAAGAAATTACAAGAAGCTTGAATGAGAAAGAATTCTTTGATGAGATAGATGAGAACAGAAGTTTCATTGTGATGAAGAGAAGGTTCTGTGAGTGATAGAGATCAGTGTAGATGAATGATTGCATTAATATATATATCATGATCACTTTCTTCTTACTCTTCTCTTATTTCTCACATCATCTTGCTAAAATTTAACATAGCAGAATTAGTGAAAATCACAACATATAAAAGATTAGATCACAGAAACAATAAGTCTTAAGAAGAAGTCAACAGCTGCAAAGACAGGCGCAGTGAGCATGGTGAAAAAGACCTTGATCTTAGAGAAATTATTTCAGTCATTAAGTCAGAAGAAGCATGATATCCTTCTTCATATAAGTGATAGAGAAGAGAAGATGAGTGAGAAGACTGGCAAAGAGAAGATAGATGAGAATGAGATGAAAGAAAATGATAAAGATAAAGAGTTAGAATTTCAGACAGAGAGTGAGTCAGAAATCTTCAATTCTGACAACTTTGATAATGAGCTTTCAACACTATCAACTTATCTTTTCATGTACAAAGTGATCAAAGACTAAGATAAGAGAAAGACAGTGATATCTTGTCATTACTCAGCTAGACTGTATGATGCCACTGCAGAAGAGTCAACAGATGAATCATATAACAGAAGCTTGAAGAGCTAAGAAGAGTTCAAGACTGTGATGTGAAAGCTTATAACACTGTTTACTTATTTGAAAAAGTCATGACTGTTCACACACCAGTTTTCAGAAGAAGATGTCAAGATGAATGTGAAGAGAGAGAGTTAGAAGACTGCTGCAGAAGCAGCTAATGATAAAGAACTGTAAGTAGAACTGAAAGTTAGAGCTGAACAGACAGATACAGATACTGAAGAACTATTACTGACAGAAGAGAATAAGAAGCACTGAAGAGCTAGTCAGAAGCAGCATGAGACTCTGAGTGATAGCATTTTGAAGAAGTCAGAGTGAAAGAAGAATATTGAGAATGATCAGATGCCTTGACTGTATGACACAGCACATATGAGATATCTGTATCATGATAACAAGACTGACTTACACTTCTGTCAGAATGATAAGCTCACTTATCTGAGCATGTCAATTATGCAGAACCTGACTGTGAAGAGGCTTGTGAATGCTATCTCAATCATTGAAAGACTCACAGAATGTAGTGAGAAGATGTCATTTATCAATCATGAATTTTTCATTTTATTCAGTCAGTGATTGATAAAAGATTTGAGACAGTTATCTGTCAAGTGAAAGTTACACTGATGAATGAATAATAATGAGCTAATCACTTCACAGATCATCAATTCTAAGAGTTCTGCTAATCAGAACATCATTATTCTACAGACTCACAGAGAAATAGCTTCTATGTTATATCAGTCTTGCATGAAGAGTCAGAGATGATTTGAGAAATATGTGATTATCTCTGCAGATGACAAACAGACATAGCAAGAGTATGATACTTACATTAACTATTAGTGAAGTAATAAGAGATTCTGCTGCTCTTTAAATCACTGTAGCTGATATGAACTCAGATGAAATATGAATAACTTACTGTTTAAAGAAAGTATGCCTGAATTTGAAAAGACTGCAGCTGAGGAGATGAATGTTGATAACATTGTTGAGATCAGTGATACAGAAGAGGAGGACAATTTGACTATAGTTTCAATGAAGAAAATGTCTACATCTTTCAAGTACAAGACATTGAGTTCAATTGCACTGAAACTCTCAAAACACATTTAAATCAGTGAATGAGACACCATCTTGACACCTGTGAAGGCAAATAATGAGATGAAGACAAGCTGTTCAACCCCTGCTAAGATGATCAACAAGGTTAAGATAAGTGATATATAACAGTTATTGATTCTGTCTTCTGAAGACTGCATGATTGATTGTAGAGTTCAAGATTTGAAGGTGCTGAAGTGACTGTCTAATCTTGACAAGTATAATCTGAATGCTATTCAGGTCACATAGAAGAAACTGAATAAGATAGCTGAGTTCACTAATGTAGTTTCAGCTATAGAGAATACTGTGATCAATAATTATTTCTTTAAGTTGCTCAGCAGAGTGTGTTTCAGTGATCTTGTGAATAAGAGATTATCAGCAGATATTGTATTCTGAGACACATGTCTCACTGAGCAGGAGGTCAAGCTGCAGAAAGAGCTTGAAGATGATTGATAAGAAGAGATGAGATGAAATAATGAAAAGAGTGAAAGATAATAATTTTCTTGTTTTCTTTATCTTCTCATTCAATAGCTAAAATTAGATTATAATATATTTTCTTTCTTTCTTTCACTCTCTCTCTATTTTACTTTTCTTTCTATTCTTTACTCAGCTGATCATGAGACTTCTTGATCATGAAGATCTTGATCAGGTACAGAGTGTCTTATACAATGACTTTAAGAGACTCTCAGATCAGATCTTCATATTTCTTTCACTTAATCTGAAGATAAGTCTTATCATTCTTCATACACTTTCTTATGATGTTTTCAACTTCAAATTGTGACTGATTATCAATGACTACTGATTCTGATAGTGAATACTTCATATTCACTTCTATTAACACAGTCTTTTTCAGATGAATAATGAAGATTACTGAGTGTATTTATTAATCAGCTAACAGTTTCAATTGAAATATGATATCTGATATCTTTTGAAGAATGTGAAATGAGCCTATCTATAAGAGTAATAGCTTGAATATTTCTTTTAACATGTAGCTCTTTTGAGCTTTTTGAGTGAGGTTCAAGAAGACTCAATTATCAATCTGAATAGTTGATTGAGAATGAGATCAGTTGAAGAACTCAGTCATTCTAGCTTTTATCAGAATGTATAAGTCAAGAATATCTTGCTACACTGTATCTTACACAGCAATGAACTCAGCTACATCTAGTAAACCTTTCTCATTATTCAATAACAGTTATTTAGACTTTACACTCATAAGCAGTTTGAAGAAAGAGATTATTGCTGACTGTGCAACTACTGAGTTCAACACTCTTTTCACTTATTCAAGCAGAACAGTTCAACTTGCTTCATATTCATCTATAAGAAGTGTTTACAATGCAACTTCAATTATGAGATTGATCTGCTTACTTTAACTGTTTAAGTGAGAGTTGTAGACAGTTGTCATTCATGTCTTAATTCTTATAAGTTGAAGAATCAACTTTCAAAATTGTGATATAAATTTGAAGTCTCTATTCAAAATAATTATCAGTGAGAGCTGCCAGCAGCAGATCATCTTCTTATAGAAGTCTTTCACTCATTATAAAGTATTTCATTATTTCTATTCTGTAATTAGAATTACTGCTTTCAAAAATTTGTCTGTGACTGTCAATATAGTGTTATGATTGTCACTCACAGATAATCCTGTAATAAAATCAATTGAAAGAACTTTAAACAGCTGTTTGAAAGATGAGATGAGATGTAATTTATTCTCTGATGAGTAATTCAGTGATTTGACCAGTTGATAATTAAGACATTATAATAGATGAAAGAAAGAAGAACTGATGAATAAGATTTTTTATTCAATGAAGACCAGAATGACCTGCTGTGTCATAGCATATACAGATGATGTCTCACATCAGCAATTTAAGAATACAGAGATGTGATTCTTTAAAGAACAATAGCCTGTTCTGCACTGTAAATGACTGATATTACTCTTTCTGACTGGCCTTATAAAAGATCTTTTCTAATACCAGGTTGCAGAAAATATCTCAGTGTAGTTGCTTTTTAAATTCATCAGTGAGCTCTATTACTGTAGTTGAAATCATATATATCTTCACTGAAGATGTGTCTGTCATCAGCTCATCTGTCTGATTAGTGATGATCTGACAGATTTTTTTCTACTCTTCAAAGAGAATCTCTTCTGAATTATTATCTAGATAACACAATCTGAATAGAGCATCAGTATTAGTATATGTGATACTCTTGCAATAGCAGATTATCATCTGTGAGAGATATAAGCTTAGAACTAAGACTTAATTCATCAGTCAGTTGCTACAATGATCTATTACTGATAACTGAAAAGTGAATATAAGAGTAATATAATCAGTGATAACTGTAAACTTGTTATCTAAATACTGTGATAATTTCTGCAGAGCTCATATAAGTTCAAGACACTTTAATTCAGTTGCTTAGTAGCACTTTTTGACTGCACTCAATCAGTGAGAGAGAAATAGAACAGGTCTTTCAATGTTATTCATTCTAACTTAGTGTAGAGCTACTTTAATATCTCTTTACTTACTGATATTTATATATAATATAAAGAGATGTTTAAAGTCAGAATATGCCTGAATAAGAGTGTTCATCAAGACTTGCTTTACTATGTTAAATAAATGTCTGACTTTTGTGAGCAG
This sequence comes from Blastomyces gilchristii SLH14081, assembly GCF_000003855.2. Taxonomy (NCBI): domain Eukaryota; kingdom Fungi; phylum Ascomycota; class Eurotiomycetes; order Onygenales; family Ajellomycetaceae; genus Blastomyces; species Blastomyces gilchristii. The sequence goes on along the minus strand of NW_003101681.1, from coordinate 2,363,458 downwards.
AGTGTGAAACTGTAGCAAGTTCTCAAATTCTATTAACTTGATCTTAGCTGTGTATAATACTCTTTTCTGACTCATTTTTGAACTGTTATACAGTAACTTGATCTTGAGAGTTTCTAATATTTTCATCTGATCTGTATAATAGCTGATAAAATTGTAATAATAATTGAAGAGACTGATGATTTCTTCTAGTTCTCTGAGTATTATAGAGAAGACTAGATTAGTGATAGCAGCTACTTTCTCTTCTTAAGTAGATATATCTAGTCAGCTGACATGATGACTCAGTAAACACACTGAGAGATATGTGAAATGATATTTAGTTAATAACATTATTATCTCAGATATCTCAAGAGCTGTGAAGACTTGCTGTATATAATGAAGATATTCATTCAGTAAGTAAGAGAAGATGATGATATCATCTACATAGACTAATACAAATTATCATAGGAATTTCACTAGAATCTTCTTCATATACTGTTGAAAGAACTCAGATGAGATTGTCAATCTCATTGTGATAACTGTAAAATATTCAAGACCTCAGTGCAGAATTATGAATGTGATTTTGAAACAATCATTCTGTTCAATCACTTATTGAAAGAAGCCTTGACAGATATTCATGAATAAGAATACTGTAGAACTGCTGAGTGATTACAACATATCTTATTATATTAATAGAGAGTATATATTGAGAAGTAAGTGTATGTTTACTTTTCACAAATCAATCATCACTCTCAGCTTTCTCCTAAGTCAGATCACAAAGGCAGGTGAAGTAATGAGGTTTCTGTCTTTAAGAGAAACATGTTCAATACTTCTATCTTACAGAAACAGATTCAGAATCTGATCAGTGACTTTATAATCTCTTCAAGATAGAGAATAGAGTCTCTGTTTCAGACTGAAAAAGTTACTCTCATCAATGAACTGCAGTGATATCTTAATATTATTCAAGAATAAACCTAGGCTGAAGTTAAATAGTTTGTGATATCAGTTGATAATTACTTGAATGACTGCTCAGTCTTCTGTCACTCAGTGATCTGATATATCTGCTTAAACCTGCTCAGTAAGAGTGTCTGCTGTGAGAATTTGAAGCAGATTATTCTGATCTTTCATATTCATCAAATGCAATTCAATGTATGAGATAGAAAACAGAGAATCTTTTAAGCCAGAATGATGAATAATATCAGCATTAGCAGTATAAATGATAATCTTCTTTCACTGCTGAGATAGCTGTGAGTTTGACAGATATCTATCTGTGTGAATAGTATCTCTGATAATCTTGACATTTATGAAATATCTTTCATAAAATGTAACAAGCTCACTGTGAACATTGATAGTTGCTTTCATCAATGATAATACATTATTAGCTATGATTATATTGCATCTGAGATATTACACTAAGTGAAATTCATCTTCAATAATGAAAAGAGAATCATCATCTATCTTCAAGATAAGATCTGTTATTATGAATAGATTTAATTCATCAGCTTCTAAGTCAACTTCTCAAATATTCATGTATTAATCATGTGACATAGAGATCAGTCAATAATGAAGAAAGAATAGACTTACTATTATTACATTGATAAGTAATATATCTGTGCCTGTATTTACATAAACAGAGAGATCATCTTGTGACATAATAACAGAAATGATGAGAAAGATGTAAGACAAATACTGTAGTTTACTAATATATTCTCAATCACTTATAGAAATGTCACACATCACAATCACATATATATCAGTATTAAAGATGTTTTGATAATTATCTGAGAGAATGTCTGTAGACAAGATGAGTCTCTTAGTACTCATCTCACTGATTATTTTTTCAACTCACTGTCAGAATCTAGACTGAAATCTAGATTCAGTAGCTCATCATTATCTTCTTCAGTACTCTTCAATTCAACTTGATTCACTGAATGATTACTGTTCTTCTCTTTTTTAAGGCAGTGATTAATGTAATGAGAGTCTCTGCAGATGTAGCACTCTGCTGCAGCCACTGATGATCTTTCTTCTTCTGTTATATATTAAATCAGTAACTTACTCATTGTGAGAATACTCAGAGAAATCACTGCTGTCTCTGCAATAGACACAGACAGCTTTATAGCTTCTATCTGCTTGAACAGAGAGATGTAATACAGACAGTGATCATTATTCTGTTTAAAACATCTGAAACTATACATGTAGTCAGCAAATTGAGTCTTTCAATCAGTTCAGGTGCATCAAGTGACTGACTCATTGTCTCTAATTTGTTATCAGAAGTTGTTCAATTGTTCAGTGAAAATAAGTGATATGATTAAGAAAAGATTGAACTCTAAACTCTCTCATAAGAGCCTCTTTATCATAACAGGGTCAGAGATTGCAGCAGCTCACAGTAAGTTAATCTTCTGTGAGATACATAATATCAGAGACAGTTCATCTGACTTCTCAAAGAAAAAATGCAGAGTCTGAGCTTTCATTCAAGCTTTTCCTTCTGATAGCTGGAACTCGTGTTTTAACTCATTGACAGTGATAGAGAGGGAGGCATTCATATCCTTTCTCATTTTGATAGACAGACTGTTATGTCATTCCAACGCCTGACTCTTCAGGCACAGAGGGAACACGCAGAGAACCGCGTCATCTCCCTCCTGCATGGTGATGAATTCCAAGCGACTGACAAATGCCATTACGTCCGTTTCCGCTGGGTTGAATAGCATGACGTCGCCAGCCCGTAATCTCGCTGGCCTATCATCCTGTGGCGTGCTTCCGCCCTCTATCCAAGTCAATCCCCTATCCAACTCTAGCTTCCGCTCCATCCCTTGCTGTTTCCTGGAGCTTCCGCTCCTACCTTCTCCCTCTGTTCTTTCCTTCATATGTGATTACTTCTTCTATGAGAGCTTTCACTTCTTCTCTACAGAGCCTCTATTCTTCTCTTCATATGTGATCACTTCATCTATAAGAGTGTTCACTCCTTCTCTACAGAGTCTCTGTTCTTCTCTTCATAGATGATCACTCCTTCTACAAGAGTTAATCTCTATAAAACAATCACTGTATATATAAGGGTGTACGCTCATCTCCCATCTTTTAGAGAATCAGACAAGTTTTTACTCTTATATCTGACTCTACGTAGCGGCGTACGCTACAATAACTGTTCAGACTCTTCAATTATATCAGATAATTAATTATTGAGTGTAATACTCTGATTGAGAAAAGATTCAGATATTGAAACTTTCTGATATGAAGTAAACTCAGTTGAAATATGTGATTAATTTACTATTTCAGTTTTATAAGATAATAAAGATAGTCTTAATTACTTATAAATCAATACTGTAGTCAGTCTGATAAATGTATAACAGTTTATTTACTTATCTTGAGAAGTAGTTAAATCACTTAAAAAGAAATTCAGTATGAAATAATGTTATAGCACAGACTATTATTACTGTAAGAAATAAACTGATATATTACTACAGTAAAACTGAACAATCTTTTGTAGAGTACTATGCTGTAGCAGCTCTACTAGATCTCTCTTCATGAGTTAATATCTACACTTCTCAAGATTGAACAGAGAAGAAATGAGACTTATATATTAAATTAGTCTGATACTACTACAATGTCAACTATCAGAGATTTGAATGAGCAGATATTTGAGATGTGAAGACAGTGAAATACAATTCTTTAGTAAGTAACAATCTTTGATAATACTTCATATTATATAGAACTATAATACTGTAAGAGACCTATGCTGAATAGATGAATATGATATTGATAGATCTTATATAACAAAGAGAAAAACATTAAAGAAAGAAAAGAAAGTGCAAGAATCAGTGATCAAAGTGAATATTTATACATGTATGTGATGGCATATGCAGTGAAGCTTCAGAGCGGAAGAATCTATATGTGTTTATAGCAGCTGAGGATCAGCAATCAAGAATGGCTGAGAATCAGAGCATACACATTCAAGAATGAAGCAGTTGAAATCTGTGAAGTGTAACAGAATAGTCTATATAAATGATCAGGCGCAGCCTGCCACATTAACCCTCTTCTTCTCATCAGTCAAGGGCCGCGGTCTCAGATAACATGGAACTCAGAGTTCAGGTCAGATGATTATAACTAACTCATTTCACAAGATATTGTCAGTCACAGCTGCAGAGTCTCTTATCAAGAATATCTTCAATTTCGCACTTAAGTTCATTATCTTCTTCTATGATCCCTGGCAGCTGTCAGTCAGAGGTCAGTTGTGAAGAGAATGAGTCAGTGACAGTGTGATAGAGTAGACTTGTGTGAAATATATCATGAATTTCTGATGAAGTGTTAAGATAATAGTTGTGACTATCTAGAACTTCTATCACTTTATACTTGACATAGCAGTAATTCAGTATACAAGATGAATATGTGATCTGTATATTCTTAAGATTCAATTATATCAAGTCTTCTATGTTATATTGCTCAGTGAGGTCTCAGTGAATATTGATTTGATTCTCTTAATCTTGTTTCACAGTTGTTATAAAGACCTCTGCTCAGTTACAGACATCTCAGCACTTTATTACTATATTATCAGCAATCTGAATCAGACTGCAGAGATTCAGTGTGAACTGTATAGTCTCTAGAAGATTCAACATCTTCATGTGATAATCATGTGTAAGAAAGAACAGACTTACATCTATTAAAATAATATCTTATTCATTGATAGTGACCTCTGCATATAGAAGCAAATCATATCAATTATCTTATAAGTAATTCCAGAACTTACAGAGATAATTCTTTACAGTCTGAATTATTCATTCTGATGTATTATCAGTCTCAGAGTGATAGATAGTTGATAGATAACATATAATCTTGAGAACTTGACAGATTCTTATTCAGAGAGTACTTATAAATTGACAGCTCTGATCTGATACTATAGATCTCAGTAATTCATATATTTAATAGAACAGACTCTGTAAAAAAGCTTCAGTGACTTGTTCAGTATTCATCTTATCACAAGATTTCAATATTATATCTTTGCTCAATTGATTCACAATGATCAGAATGTTTCTACAACTCTTACTCTTAGAGAGATTAACAGTAAAGTTAATTACTACATCTCATCAGATTTTATCAGAGATATTAAGTGATTTTAATAGATCTTTTCTATAATTCTTTTATAAGATAACAGAAGAATAGTGATTGTAGTTTCAAATAAAGCATCTGATACTATTTAATATCTCAGGTCAGTAGAACTCTCAGAAGATCATTTTATATAATTATTTATAGTCTGAATAGCTGATTATATATAAATCATACATCTCTTGCATTATCTGAGTATGTAAGAGTTCAGAGTGAGAGACTCAGCATCATTCACAGAATCATAGAGTGTTATTATCATCAATTGAATATTCTGAGATGTCAGTTCTTATACATAGTTCTGAGAGAAATCAGAGTGCTTCTTGATATACTGCTTCAGTGAGCACTTGAAGAAGTTCATCAGTTTGAGCTGTTATATATCATAATTCATCTAGTGTAGGTTCAGAAGAAGTCAAGATATCAGTGACAGTATCAGTGTCAGTAGCAGTTCAGAGAGAGAATGTTCTAATTGAAGAAGTATGTATAGTGTTATGAGTTATTTCATCTTGATTCACCAATATCTTCAGATCTAGAAGCTGATGTTCTCAGTTCATTCAACAGATATCTGTTACATTAGAAGACATATCTTACTCTTATTATAAGAGAATATCTGTCATTGAGTTCTGACTACTGAGATAATGATGTATTATAAAATAAAAGTAGCTTAGAAACTCAGATCATTCTATCTGTTATTTAATAAGTTTATGAATTATTATAAAGTATTTAAGATTCATATGATCTATAATTATCTCAAATTCAGAGATATTTCAGAGTTCAGAGTCTCATTCTTCTAAACAGTATATAATTATGAGAAGTTTCTTATCATGGATCTCATAGTTGTATTCAGCAGGACTCAGTTTCTTAGACATGAAGATGTATAATTGTAAGATATCTTCATCATTATATTACAATATAGCTTCTTCTGTGATATAATCAGAGAAATCAGCTTCAATAACTGTTTCACAATCAGAATTAAATATTATAAGTAGAGAGATATTAATGAATATCTTCTTCATCTATATAAATGCAGCTTCAGTGTCTGCTAATCATTGAAATACTGAGTTCTTCTTAGTGAGTTTTATAAGTAATCTGACAATATCTGAGAACTTTCATATAAATTGTTGATAGAAGTTAGTGAATCTGATGAAGCTTCATACATCTTTCACAGTGCACAGAGTCTCTCATTCAAGAATAGCAGAGATCTTCTCAGAATTTATTCAAATTCTCTTATCAGCTTCTATGATAAAGTCTAGATATTTTATACTTTTAATCTCAAAATTATACTTATCTATATTTATTGACAGTTCTGCTTTCTGTAGTTATTGTAATATCTTTTGCACATATTCTTAGTATTCTTTCCTGAATTCATCAGTGAAGATGAGAATGTTATTAAGATATACAGATATGAATTTATCAAGGAAATCTCAGAGTGCTCAGTTGATATACTTCTGAAATGTACTGAAAGTGTTAGTCAGTTCAAAGAGTGTGACTACTCATTTAAAGAGATCATATCATGTTTGAAATACTGTAAGTCACTCATCTTCTTCAGTGATACAGATCTTATGAAACACAGTGATGATATCTAACTTTGTAAATCATTGAGCTTGTTCAATGTGAGCTAGAGATTTATTGATAAGAGATAAAGAATAATGATTCTTCTTCATTAATCTATTTAATTCTTGATAATTCACACAGAATCAGAGTTCTTTATCTGATTTGTTTGCAAAGAGAATAGAGACTGCAGTGAAAGAGTTATTAATATATATGAATTCTTTATTCAATAGATCATTGAGTGTCTTTCAAAGAAGAAGTTCATCTCAGAACATGTTATAAAGAGAGCCTTATAATAATTCAGATTTCTTACTATTCATCTTTTTTCACTTGATACTGTGATTTACTTCTGAACCTTGTAAGAAAGATAGATTTGTAGCATTATTATCTTGTCAGAAGATATCTAGATATTCATGATATTGTTAAGAGAGTTTTGTACAAGAATCTGTTATTGTAATATAGAATAACTTTTCTAGAATCTTTTTATTATTGATCAGACTGGTGAAATAGATTGATACATGATTCTGCTATCAGTGATTCTTTCAGCAACTTCTTTTTCTGAGTATTTCATGGATGTTGACAGAGATCTGTATCAGATTCATAGTCTTGTGAATGTCATTCTCATGAACTCTATCATTGTTAGAGAATATTAAACTCCTGTTTTAAGTGTTTAATAAGATATCTTATTCAGATAGTCAGACAAGTTCTAATATAAGATTATAATCAAGATTATTAACTTCATATATAGAGGCATCTTCACACTGATATTCTTCAACATCTATATTTAGTTTCATCATGTAACAGATTCAAACATCTTTTGAACTATTGAATACTGTAAGAAGTTAGGATTTTAATAAGAGAATATGCTGAAGATTATAATATCTTACAACTGAAGATTTAATTATTGCATAGTGATATAGATCACTGTCTATCATGACTTTCATATTATACATGTTATTAATCACAGTAGATATAAGAATTACATTCATTATTATTTTCTCTTTAAATTATTATCATTCAATCTCTTCAAGCTTCTGTTTACAAATTTGAACAGAAGCTAATCTTTTCTCTGTTTTATTAAGATATTCTCATAGTTGTCTTCTGAATCTTCTTTCAATGCAATGTGATTGATACAGATAGATGTTGATTCATTCTTTAAGTAAGAAGGTATGTAGACTGATCAGCAGTTGAAAGTAATATGTTCTGATCAGTTACAGTTGATACACACTTCACATTAACATTGATTGATGACTTCTTCAGAAGTCATCTCAGGAACTCAGAAGCCTGTTCAAATGATGAAAACTCTTGCTTATGTATAGACATTTGAGTCTATTCAGTTCATAGTATCTGCATCATTGCTGTTACTTCTCTTCAGCATGAGTGTATAAGTGACTGAGATGTAATGTCTTCTGTCACTGTTCTGTATACTCTTGAGCTTGATAAGATGATCATTCAATGTCTGAAGTTGTGTACAGAAGTCTTCATAAGTCTGGTCTTTATCTATGCTTATAAGAGTCTGCAAGAGTTTGAAAGTTAATGTCTTCTTAAGTGTGACGGGCTGCGCCTGATCAATCATATAGACTATTCCGTTACACTCCATAGATTCTTCCGCTTCACTCTCGAACGCGTATGCTCTGATTCTTAGTCATTCTCGATTGCCGATCCTCGGCTGCCACGAATGTGCACACTTTAATTCTCAGCCACTCTCAATCACCAATCCTCGGCCGCCACAAATGTGTATAGATTCTTCCGCCCTGAAGCTTCACTGCATACACTATCATATATGTGTATAAATATCTATCTCAATCACTGATTCTCACACTTTCTCTTTCTTTTCTTCTCTAACATTTTTCTCTTTGTTATATAAGACCTATCAATATAATACTGATCTATTCAGTGTAGGCTTCTTACACTAGAAAAATGTTTATTGTCTTCTTATTAAAAATGATTATTCACACATTATCTTCTCATTAGAAATGATTACTCACTGAGATATCTGAATATATAAACAATGTGTAAGAAATAGAGAATCAGTCAAACAGTTAAGCAGATACTGAGTTCTCAGATAGAAGCTTGCTTATCAGTCACTCTGACCCTGTAATAAGATCTTATAAAGAGAATGTTAGTGAAAGATCTGAGAGTTCTGATCTCAGATATATGAGATATTCATATGATTACACTTCTACAGATATCACATATCTGACAAAGTGATATAATCATGTCTAATGATAATATGAAACTCTTAAACACAAGCATAGACATAATGTCACAATGACTTCAAGCAATGTTGAAATTATAACAGCAACAGATAGCAGACATGCATGTAACTCAACAACTTCACTACAAAGAGATTCAATGATTAACTCATACAATTTCAACATCTACAGAATTGAATACAAAAGTATTAAAGAAACACTTAGATACTTTTACATATTTCAATACTTCTGATCTCACTCTCTATTCATCATGAAGAATGAAAATACTCACAAAACTAAGTGTAGATGAAGATGTCATCAGTTCATTAATCAATTAAGATTCATATATCAATGAGTGATTAAAGAATTATGTGAAACAGAAGTTCTATTCATGAATAGAAGTATGTGAATCAGCATTGTAAACATCTGATAATATTATGAGATATCTTGATATTCTGTTCTAAGACACTGCCATGCAACAGAAAGTATTAGATTGATTACAGAGTGTTTAACAGAGAAATACTTCTCTTATAACATTTATTTCTAACTTCAATATCAAGATTCTAGAAGCAGGTGATCAATCTTGAGAGAACTGAATAAAGATTAGTATACTTAAGAAGATATTCACTTTTGAACTCTTACAGACTCTTGTAAGTATAGACAAAGACCAGACTTATGAAGACTTCTGCACACAGCTCCGGACATTGAATGATCATCTTATCAAGCTTAAGAGTATACAGAACAGTGACAGAAGATGTTACACTTCAGTCACTTATACATCTATACTGAAGAGAAGTAACAGCAATGATGCAGATGTTATGAATTGAATAGATTTAAATGTCTATACATAAGCAAGAGTTTCTATCATTTGAACAGACTTTCAAGTCTCTGAGATCACTTCTGAGAAAGTCACTGATCAACATGAATATGAAGTATATATCAACTGTAATCAATTAGAACACATCACTTTCAACTGTTGATTGATCTATGTGTCTTCACATTCAAGAGAAAGATCAGTATCTTCTCAATCAAGAGAAAGATCAGTGTTTTCTCATTTGAAGAATGAATCAGTACCTGTCCGCGCCAACCACATTGCAGTGAAGAAAGATTTGAAAGATAACTATAAGAATGTTTTAATAAAACAGAGAAAAGATTAGCTTCTGTCTAAATTTACAAACAGAAGCTTGAAGAGATCAGATGATAATAATTTAAAGAGAAAATGACAATGAATACAATTCTTGTATCTACTGTGATTAATAATATGTATAATATAAAAGCCATGATAGACAGTGATCTATGTCACTATATAATGATTAAATCTTCAGTTGTAAGATGTCATAATCTTCAGTGTATTCTCTTATCAAAATCTCAACTTCTCACAGAATTCAATGATTCAAAAGATGTTTGCATCTGTTATATGATGAAACTAAACATAGATGTCAGAGAACATCAGTGTGAAAACATCTACACATATGAAGTTGATAATCTTGATTATATTCTTATATTAGAACTTGTCTAACTATCTGAACAAGGCATCTTGTTGAATGTCTGAAACAGGAGCTTGATATTCTCTAACAATGATAGGATTCACAAAGATGATATTTACAAGACTATGAACCTTACACAGATCTCTGCCAACACTTATAAAATACTCTGAAAAAGAAGTTGTTATTAAAACTGCTGACAGAGTCACTGACAGCAGAATCATGTGTCAATCTATTCTGTCAGTCTGACCAATATTAAAAAGGCTCTGAAAAAGTTATCCTGTGTTACAATAACAGATTCTCATACAAAACTCTCTCAACAATATTATGAATATCTAGATATCTTTCAATAAGATAATAATGTTACAAATCTACTTCTCTTACAAGGTTCAGAAGTGAATCACAGTATTAAGTTGAAAAAGAGAGACAGTAAGAACTCTGAATTATTATGAGATTCTCTTTATAATTTATTCTGAGATGAACTTCTTCTTCTTTAAAAGACACTCAATGATTTGTTGAATAAAGAATTTGTATATATAAGCAACTCTTTCACTGCAGCCTCTATTTTCTTTGCAAAGAAGTCAGATAAAGAACTCTGATTCTGTGTGAATTATTGAGAATTGAACAGATTAATAAAGAAGGACTGTTATTCTTTATCTCTTATTAATAAATCTCTAGCTCATATTAAACAAGCTTAATAATTTATAAAGTTAAATATTATTACTGCATTTTATAAGATCTGCATTGCTAAAGAAGATAAGTAACTTACAGTATTTTGAACTCAATATAATCTCTTTGAATGAGTAGTTACACTCTTCGAACTGGCTAACACTCTCAGTATATTTCAGAAGTATATCAACTGAGCACTCTGAGACTTTCTTGATAAATTTATATCTGTATATCTTGATAACATTCTCATCTTCACTGATGAATTCAGGAAAGAATATCAAGAATATGTGTGAAAGATATTATAATAACTATAGAACGCAGAACTGCTGATAAACATAGATAAGTATGATTTTGAGATTAAAAGTATAAAATATCTAGACTTTATCATAGAAGCTGGTAAGAAAATCTGAATGAATTCTGAGAAGGTCTCTGCTATTCTTGAATAAGAGGCTCTGTGCACTGTGAAAGATATATAAAGCTTCATTGAATTTGCTAACTTCTATCAGTAATTTATATAAAACTTCTCAGATATCATGGGATCACTTACAGAACTCACTAAGAAAGACTCAGTATTTTAATAATTAGTAGACACTGAAGCTGTATTTACACAGATGAAGAAGATGTTTATTAATACTTCTCTACTGATAATATTCAATTCTGACTGTAAGACAGTTATTGAAGCTGATTTCTCTGACTATGTCATAGAAGAAGCTATATTGTAATATAATAATAAAGATGTCTTACAATCATGCATCTTTGTAAGAGGCCTACGCCGAATAAATTGGTATTATATTGATAGGTCTTATTTAACAAAGATAAAAATGTTAAAGAAGGAAAGAAAGAGAAAGTGTAGAAATCAGTGATCAGAGTGAATATTTATACATGTATGTGATAATGTACACAGTGGAGCTTCAGGGCAGAAGAATATACATGTGTTCATAGCAGCTGAGAATCAGTGATTGGGAACAGCTGAGAATCAGAGCATACATTACGCACGTTCGTAGCGGCCGAGGATCAGTGATTGAGAATGGCTGAGAATCGAAGTGTACATGTTCAAGAATGAAGTGGTTGAAATCTGTGAAGTGTAACAGAATAGTCTATATAATTGATCAGGCACAGCCTGCCACATTAGCCCTCTCTTTTCAGAAGCAGTTCCCATCAGTTAATAGCCGCTGTTTCAGATAACACAGAACTCAGAGTTCAGGTCAGTTGATCATAGCTAACTCATTTCACAAGATATTGTCAGCTGCAGCTGTATAATCTCTTATTAAGAATATCTTCAATCTCTCACTCAAGTTCATTATCTTCTTCTATGATCTCTGACAGTTGTCAGTCAGAAGTCAGTTGAGAAGAAAATGAATCAGTGATAGTATGATGAAGCAAGCTTGTATGAAATACATTATGAATCTCTAGTGATATGTTAAGACAGTAGTTATAACTATCTAGAACTTTTATTACTTTATATCTGATATGACAGTAATCTAGCATATAAGATAAATATGTGATTCATATGTTCTTAAGATTCAATCATATCAGATCTTCTATCTTATATTGTTCAGTGAGATCTCAGTGAACATTGATTTGATTCTCTTGATCTTGTTTTACAGTTATCATAAAGATCTCTACTCAATCACAGATATCTCAGAGCTTTATTACTATATTATCAGTGATCTGAATCAGACTGCAGAGGTTCAGTGTGAACTGTGTAATCTTTAAAAGATTCAACACTTTTATGTGATATTCATGTGTAAGAAAGAACAGACTTATATCTGTTAAAATAATATCTTGATTATTAATAGTGATCTCTGCATGTAGAAGAAGAATATATCAATTATCTTATAAGTGATTATAGAACTTATGAAGATAATTCTTTACAGTCTGAATTATTCATTCTGATGTATCATCAGTCTCAGAGTGATAAATAGTTGATAGACAGTGTATAATCTTGAGAACTTGACAGATTCTAGTTCAGAGAGTGCTTATAAATTGACAGTCTTAATTCAATACTATAAATCTCAGTAATTCATATATCTGATAGAACAGACTTTATAGAAAGGCTTCAGTGACTTATTCAGTATTTATCTTATTACAAGATTTCAATATTATATCTTTGCTTAATCAATTCATGATGATCAGAATGTTTCTACAACTCTTACTCTTAGATAGATTGATAGTGAAGTTAATTACTACATCTCATCAGATTCTATCAGAAGTATCAAGTGATTTCAGTAGATCTTTTCTACAGTTCTTTCATAAGATAACAGAAGAACAGTGATTACAGTTTCAGATGAAGTGTCTGATACTGTTTGATATTTCAGGTTAATAGAACTCTCAGAAGATCATTCTATACAGTTGTTCACAGTCTGAATAATTAGTCATACACAAATCATACATCTCTTGCATTATCCGGGTGTGTAAGGGTTTGAAGTGAGGAACTCAGTGTCATTTACAGAATTATAGAGTGTTATTATCATCAATTGAACATTCTGAGATGTCAGTTCTTACACATAATTCTGAGAGAAATCAGAATGCTTCTTATTATACTGCTTCAGTGAGTGCTTAAAGAAGTTTATCAGTTTGAGCTGCTGTATATCATAGCTCATCTAATATAGGTTCAGAAGAAGTTGAGATATCAGTGACAGTTCTAATCAGAGAAGCATGTATAGTACTGTAAGCTGTTTCATCTTAATCAACTAGTATCTTCAGATTCAAGAGTCAGTGCTCTCAGTTTATTCAGCAAGTATCTATTACATCAGATGATATATCTTGCTCTCATTGTAAGAGAGCATCTGTCATCAAGTTCTGACTGTCAGAACAGTAGTGTTTTGTAAAATGAAAGCAGTTTAAGAACTCAGATCATTGCATCTGACATTCAGTAAGTTTATAAGTAGTTGTGAAGTATTTGAGGTTCTTATGATCTATGACTATCTCAAATTCAGAGATACTTTGAAGTTCAGAGTCTCATTCTTCTAAATAGTGTATAATCACAAGAAGTTTCTTATCATAGATCTTATAATTGCATTCAGCAGAACTCAGTTTCTTAGACATGAAGACATATAATCATAGAACATCTTCATCATTATATTACAATATTGCTTCTTCTGTCACATAGTCAGAGAAATCAGCTTTAACAACTATCTTATAATCAGAATCAAATATTATTAGCAGAGAGATATTAATGAATATCTTCTTCATCTATATAAATGCAGCTTCAGCATCTGCTGATCATTGAAATACTGAGTCTTTCTTAGTAAGATCTGTAAGTAATCTTACAATATCTGAGAAGTTTTATATAAATCACTGATAGAAGTTAGCAAATTCAATGAAGCTTTATATCTCTTTCACAGTATACAGAGCTTCTCATTCAAAAATGGCAGAGACTTTCTCAGAATTCATTCAAATTCCCTTGTCAGCTTCTATAATAAAACCCAGATATTTGATACTCTTGACTTTAAAATCACACTTGTCAATATCTATTGATAGTTCTGCTTCTTATAGCTGTTGTAATATCTTTCACACATATTCTTGATATTCTTTTCTGAATTCATCAGTGAAGATGAGAATGTCATCTAAATAAGCAGATACAAACTCATCAAGGAAATTTCAGAGCACTTAGTTAATATACTTCTGAAATATACTAAGAGCATTAGTCAGTTTAAAGAGTGTGACTATTCATTTAAAGAGATTATAACATGTTCAGAATGCTGTAAGTCATTCATCTTCTTCAGTGATATAAATCTTATGAAACACAGTGATGACATCTAGTTTTATAAATCATTGAGCTCACTCAATTCATGCTAGGATTTCATTGATAAGAGATAAGAGATATCAATCTTTCTTTGTCAATCTGTTCAGATCTCAGTAGTTCACACAGAATCAGAGTTCTTTACTTGATTTCTTTATAAAGAGAATAGAGGCTGCAGCAGAAGAGTTGCTAATATATATAAATTCTTTATTCAACAGATTATTAAGTGTCTTTTGAAGAAGAAGAAGTTCATCTCAGAACATGTTATAAAGAGAGTCTCATGACAGTTCAGAGTTCTTATCATTCTTTTTCTCTAACTTGATACTGTGATTCACTTCAGAACCTTGTAAGAGAGATATATTCATAATATTATCTTATCAGAAGACATCTAGATATTCATGATATTATTAAGAGAGTTTCATACAAGAATCTGTTATTGTAATATAGAATAACTTTTCTAGAGCCTTTTTAATATCAGTCAGACTAACAGAATAGATTGATATATGATTCTGCTATTGATGACTCTGTCAGTGATTTTAATGATAACTTCTTTTTCAGAGTATTTTGTATGCATTGGCAGAGATCTGTGTCAAATTCATGGTCTTGTGAATGTCCTCTTTGTGAACTCTATCATTATTAGAGAATATCAAGCGTCTGTTTCAAGCATTCAACAAGATGTCTTATTCAGATAGTCAGACAAGTTCTAACATAAGATTGTAATCAAGATTATCAACTTCATATGCATAGGCATCTTCACATTAATGTCCTCTCACATCTATGGTCAGCTTCATCATATAACAGGTACAAATGTCTTTTAAATCATCAAATCCTGCAAGAAGTCAGGGTTTTAATAGAGAGATACACTGAAGGTTATAATATCTTACAACTGAAGATTTTATCATTACATAGTAGTATAGACTACTGTCTATCATGGCCTTCATATTATACATGATATTAATCACAGTAGATATAAGAATTGCATGCATTGTCATTTTCTCATCAAATTGTTATCATTCAATCTCTTTAAGCTTCTGTTTGCAAATTTGAATAGAAGCTAATCTTTTTTCTATTTCATTGAGACATTCTCATAGTTATTCTCTGAATCTTTCTCTAATGTAACATAGTTGACACAGACAGGCACTGATCTTTCTCTCAAGTGCAGAGGTACATAGGTCAATCAGCAGTTGAAAGCAATGTGTTCTGATCAGTTACAGTTGATACACACTTCACATTGACATTAATCAGCAACTTCTTCAGAAGTGATCTCAGGAACTCAGAAGCCTGTTTGAATGACAGAGACTCTTGCTTATGTGTAGACATTTGAGTCTACTCAATTCATAACATCTGCATCATTGTTATTCCTCAGTACAGATGTATAAGTTACTGAAGTGTAACATCTTCTGTCACTGTTCTGTATATTCTTGAGCTTGATAAGACAGTCATTCATTGTTCAGAGCTGTGTGCAGAAGTCTTCATAAGTCTGATCTTTGTCTGCACTTACAAGAGTCTGTAAGAGTTTGAAAGTTAATGTCTTCTTAAGCATGTTAATCTTCATTCAATTCTTTCAAGATTGATCACCTACTTCTAGAATCTTGATATTGATGTCAGGGATGAATATTGTAAGAGAAGTATTTCTCTGTTGAATACTCTGTAACTAATCTAATACTTTCTATTGCATAGCAGTGTCTTGAAACAGAATATCAAGATATTTTATAATATTGTCAGATATTTACAACACTGATTCACATACTTTCATTCATGAATAGAACTTCTGTTTCATTTAATCTTTCAATCATTCATTAATATATCAATCTTGATTGATTAATGAACTGATGATATCTTTATCTACACTCAGTTTCATAAGCATTTCCATTCTTCATAATGAGTAGAGAGTGAGATCAGAAGTATTAAAATATACAAAAGTATTTAAGTATTCTTTCAGCACTTTTGTATTTAATTCTGTAGATATTGAAATCATGTTAGTTAATTATTGAATCTCTTTGTATTAAAGTTATTGAGTTGTATGCATGTCTGCTATCTCTTACTGTTGTAATTTCAATATTGCTCAGAGTCACTGTGACATCACATCTATACTTGCATTCAAGAGTTTCATATTATCATTAGACATGATTATATTGATCATCAGATGTATGATATCTGTGAAATCTGAAGAAATGTAATCATATTCTCATATATCTGAGTGTCAGAACTCTCAGATCTTTCACTGATATTCTCTTATAAAATCTTTATTACAGAGTCAGAGTGACTGATGAGCAAGCTTCTATCTGAGAACTCAGTGTTCACTTAACTGTGTTTTCTCTTTCTTATGTGTTGTTATGTGTTCAGATATCTCTCAATGAATAATCATTTCTAATAAGAAGACAATGCATGAATAATCATTTTCTAACAAGAAGATGATGAATATTTTTATAGTGTAAGAGGCCTACACTGAATAGATCAGTATTATATTAATAGGTCTTATTTAACAAAGATAAAAATGTTAAAGAAGGAAAGAAAGAGAAAGTGTAGAAATCAGTGATCAGGATGAATATTTATAGACATATGTGGTAATGTACACAGTGGAGCTTCAGAGCAGAAGAATATACACGCATTCATAGCAGCCAAGAATTGGCAATCAGGAACAGCTGAGAATCGGAGTGTACATTACACGCGTTCGTAGCGGCCGAGGATCGGTGATCGAGAATGGCCGAGAATCGGAGCGTACGTGTTCGAGAATGAAGTGGTTGGAATCTGTGGAGTGTAACGGAATAGTCTATATGATTGATCGGGCGCAGCCCGTTACAATCTTCATGTCTAAGAAACTGAGTCCTGCTGAATGCAACTATGAGATCTATAATAAAAAACTTTTTATAATTATACACTGTTTAAAAGAATGAGACTCTGAACTCTGAAGTGTCTCTGAATTTAAGATAATCACAGATCATAAGAATCTCAAATACTTTACAACTACTTATAAACTCACTGAATAACAGATGTGATGATCTGAGTTCTTAAGTTACTTTCATTTTACAATACACTATCACTCTGGCAGTCAGTACTTGATGACAGATGCTCTCTCATAACAAGTGCAAGATATATCATCTAATGTAACAGATACTCACTGAATGAATCAAGAGCATCAGCTCTTGAATCTGAAGATACTAGTTGATCAAGATGAAACAGCTTATAATACTATACATACTTCTCTGATTAGAACTATATATACTTCTTTAACTAGAACTGTCACTGATATCTCAACTTCTTCTGAATCTATATTAGATGAGCTATGACATACAGCAGCTCAAATCAATGAACTTCTTTAAACACTCACTGAAGCAGTATAATAAGAAGCACTCTGATTTTCCTCAGAACTACATGTAAGAATTGACATCTCAGAATATTTAATTGATGATAAAAACACTCTATAATTTCATAAACAATACTGAGTCTCATACTCTGAACTCTTACACATCTGAATAATGCAAGAGATGCTTGATTCATGTATAACTGATTATTCAGATTATGAATAACTGTATAGAATAATCTTCTGAGAGTTCTATTAACCTGAGATATTAAACAGTATCAGATGCATCATCTGAAACTGTAACTACTGTTCTTCTATTATCTTATAAAAGAATCATAGAAAAGATCTACTGAAATCACTTAATATCTCTAATAGAATCTGATGAGATATAGTAATTAACTTCATTATTAATCTTTCTGAGAGTAAGAATTATAGAAACATTCTGATCATCATTGACTGACTAAGTAAAGATATAATATTGAAATCTTGCAATAAGATGAATATTGAATAAGTCACTGAAGTCCTTATTATTATTATTATTCTTCAATTATAGATGTATGCAGTCAGAGACTATGACATCTACCTGAGAACCTCTAGTTCTCAGGGTTTTTCCTATATCTATAGAGTCAACTATTATACACTTATCAATTTCAGATATGCAAAATCAGAAAATTCCAGCCCAGAATACAAAAACTGTTTACAAATTGCAGTATTTCAACACCTATTAATACTTTGAAACCATTTGAAAACATCATGACAAAGGAAAAGAGAACATAGTCCTAAAGATAGACACATTAAATAGATAGATAGAAAAGAACAGAAAGAAACAAGTACAGTAAAGAAAGACTATAACAAAATAAAATTATTAAAAGAGAGTGTATAGCTGTTTTAACAGACTATATCTAATCAATTTCCACCTCTTCATATTCAGATACTTCTGAGTTAAGCCATTTTCTTGTAGCTGCTTGAGTTTCTGATAGAAAGTCTATTAAGTATTTAAGTCCTGTCTCAGTTGAGAATAAGAACCTTATATTTAA
Organism: Blastomyces gilchristii SLH14081; assembly: GCF_000003855.2. Classification (NCBI taxonomy): domain Eukaryota; kingdom Fungi; phylum Ascomycota; class Eurotiomycetes; order Onygenales; family Ajellomycetaceae; genus Blastomyces; species Blastomyces gilchristii. Next base: position 2,344,403 of record NW_003101681.1, on the reverse strand, counting down.
TTGATTTAAATCATACTTCTTCTTTAATCTGACTCTGAGACTATTGTATAATGCACAATGCATTACAATATACTCAGGATTCTCATTTGTATTGCAGAATGAGCACTCTGTTGAATCAAATCTATCATCAAATCTTTGTATATAGGATTTGAAATAACCATGTTCTAGTTTTAGCTGAATTATGAATGAGAATATTTTCTTTTTGCATTTAATTGAACAAGATTTTCACTTTGATTTTATCTCAAATCTTGAATAATGTATGCTCTTCTTTTGTTTCTGCCAGCTTTCATTTCACTTGTTTAAACAAGATTCTTTATCTTTCTCTTTATGAAAGACCAGGACACTGTTTTTTGAATAGATCTGCTTAATTCTGAACCCTTTTTTGCAGCTGAATCAGCCAATTCATTGCCATGAATATTCATATGAGCAGGAACTCAATGCAGATGAATTATTAGTTTAGATGTTCTTCTCTTTTGAATTTTCAAAACAGAGTTTAAAATCAGGTCAAGATTCATTTGATCATTATGAATCTGACTATTTCTAAGTCTTTTTAAAGCAGCTTGACTATCAGAGAATATTCATGCCTCTTTCAAACAATTTCCTCTTTTATGAGATTTTATTTTAATGAGTTTGAAAGCTTTCACTATTGCAAATAGTTCAGCATTAAAGACTTCAGATTCACAGCCTAAATTCCAGAAATCTGAGATAAAATTGATATTATCTTCAGTATAAGCAATGCCTGCATCTAATCTATTCAAATTCTCATTTTTTGAGCCATCTGAGTAAATCAGAATAGAGTCTTTTATATTGATTGTAGAGATCTTCTTCAAATGCTGTTCATATTCTCTCTCTTTAGATAGTTCACTTATTTATAAGTCTATGAGAGATTCCAGCTTTTCTCTTCAGAGAGATATCTTCTCATGATCAATTTTCTCAACATTTAATGAAGAAAATTGATTCTTAATAAGTGAACATAGTCTATACAGTTGAGAGAGCATTTTCTTTAAATCATTATTCTCATTTCAATCAAGAAATCTATTTCAATCCAGTTCATTTCCTGAGTTAACTGATGGAAATGAAGAAGAGACTCTTTCTCTGATTATATGATTTGAGCTCATCTTTATGACTCTCAGAGCATAGTTCATACAGGCCTTTTCAAATCAAATAGCAGGAGGTGGAATTGAGGCTTCAATTTCCATTGTTTTAATAGGAGATGATTTGAATGCTTCCAGAATTCTTCTCAAAGCTCTGTTTTATAGACTTTGAAACAGTTCAGTGAAGTTGCCTTGATTGTTTCATCAAACTTGAACTCTATAATCAGCTACTGAGGTAATACAGGCTATGTACAACTGTCTCATAGCCTGAAAAGATAAACCTCTCTCAGTATTTGATAGTCTGATTATACTATTCAGTAGTCTCTCTGCCTTGATGATTCTTTGTTGAATGTGATATTTAAAATTCAACTTGGAGTTTAACCATACTTCTAGTCATTTGACATTCAAACTGGGTTTAATCTCTTTATTCAGAAGAGTTAGACTTAGTTCTTTCTCATTAAATCTGGGAAAAAAGTGAATTAACTCAGTTTTATTCATATCAAATTGAATTAGATTGATATCTGCTCTAACAAAGATTTCCTTTGCTGCTTTCTCAACCACTTCTAAATTCTCTTTGATTGTCTTTGAACTGTAGAGAAGATCAATATCATCTACATAACTTGAAGATCTCACTATTTTCATCTCTCTATTCTTGAATAAATATGCAGTGTATATTGCAAATAAAACAGGTGAGATTGGAGATCCTTATGATACTTCTATTTTTATCTCAGTTTTGTCTTGTTTTCTTCCATCAAAGAATAGTTGTATAATTCTTTTAGACATGAAACAATCAACTCATTTTATTAGAGAAAGTGGCAGTTTTAACATCTTCAAAGTTTGAATCATCTTAGACTTTGAAACATGATCAAATGCACCTTTTATGTCAATAAAAACTGCAGTTGAGACCAGGCCTTCATGCTTTGCTATTTGAACATCATGAAGAACTGAGAGAACAGTGTCAATTGCAGAACATTGTTTTCTACCTCTCATTTGTTCATTAAATAGAAGAGAATCACTAATAGAGCTTATAAAAGATAATCTAGTAGCTATTATCTTTTCTAGAACTTTTCTCACTGAAGTCTTCTTACAGAGTTTATTCTATCAGATGTATAAGTTACTGAGATTTATAATATCAGATCAGAGCTGTTAATTCATGAGTACTCTCTGAATAAGAATCTGTCAAGTTCTCAAGATTATATATCATCTATCAACTGTCTATCATTCTGAGACTGATAATGTATCAGAATGAATAATTCAGACTGTAAAGAATTATCTTTATAAGTTCTGTAATCACTTATAAGATAACTGACATGATCTTCTTCTACATACAGAAGTTGCTATCAATGATTAAGACACTATTTTAACAGATATAAGCTTATTCTTTCTTATATATAGTTATTATATGAAAGTGTTAAATCTTCTAGAGATTACACAGTTCACACTGAACCTCTGCAGTTCAATTCAGATTACTGATAATATAGTAATAAAACTCTGAGACATCTGTGATTAAGCAGAAGTCTTCATAATAAGTACTAAACAGAATTAAGAAGATTAAATTAATGTTTACTGAGACCACACTGAATAATATAAGATAAGAGATCTGATATCATTGAATCTTAAGAATATATAAATTACATATTCATCTCATACACTAGATTACTGTTATATCAGATATAAAGTGATAGAAGTTCTGAGTAGTTATAACTACTATCTTAACACATTATCAGAAATTTATAATATCTTTCACACAAGCTTGCTTCACTGTACTGTCACTGACTCATTCTCTTTCCAACTGACTTTCAACTGACAGATGCCAGAGATCATAGAAGAAGATAATGAGCTTGAGTGAGAGATTAAAGATATTCTTAATAAGAGATCATACAGCTGCAGCTGATAATATCTTGTGAAATGAGTTAGCTATAATTAATTAATCTGAACTCTGAGTTCTGTATTATCTGAAACAGCAGTTCTTGACTGATGAGAACTACTTCTGAAAGAGAGAAGCTAATGTAGCAGACTGCATCTGATCAATTATATAGACTATTTCATTACACTTCATAGATTCTTTCACTTCACTCTTAAATATGTACACTTCAATTCTCAGTCATTCTCAATTATCAATTCTCAGCCGTCACAAATGTGTACACTCTGATTCTCAGCCACTCTCAATCACTGATTCTCAGCTGTCATGAACATGTATAGATTCTTCTGCCTCAAAGCTCCACTGCATACATCATCACATATGTGTATAAATATTTATCTCAATCACTGATTCTCACACTTTCTCTTTCTTTTCTTCTCTAACATTTTTCTCTTTGTTATATAAGACCTATCAATATAATACCGATCTATTCGGCGTAGGCCTCTTACATTAAGCATGCTAGTCTTCATTTGATTCTCTCAAGATTGATCACCTGCTTCTAAGATCTTGATGTCAAAGTTAGAAATGAATATTGTAAGAGAAGTGTTTCTCTGTCAGATACTCTGTAATCAATTTAATATCTTCTATTGCATGGCAGTGTGTTGAAACAGAATATCAAGATGTTTTATGATATTATCAGATGTTTGTAACACTGATTTACATACTTTCATTCATGAATGAAACTTCTGTTTCACATAATTCTTCAATTATTCATTGATATATTAATCTTGATTAATTAATGAACTGATAGCATCTTCATCTATACTCAGTTTCACAAGCATTTCCATTCTTCATGATGAGTAGAGAGTGAGGTCAGAAGTATTAAAATATATGAGAGTATTTAAGCATTCTTTCAGTGCTTTTATATTTGATTCTGTAGATGATGAAATTGCATGAGTTACTTGTTATAATAATCATTGAATCTCTTCATATTGATGTTGTTGAGTTGCATGCATATCAGCTATTTATTATTGTTATAATTTCAATATTGCTTATAGTCACTGTGGCATCGCATCTATACTTACATTTAAGAGTTCTCTCATATTATCATTAGACATGGTTATATTGATCATTGAATGTGTAATTATATGAATATCTCATATGTCTGAAGTGTAAGAACTCTCGGATCTTTCACTGACATTCTCTTGTAAAATCTTATTACAGAGTCAGAGTGACTGATGAGCAAGCTTCTATCTGAGAACTCAGTGTCTGCTTAACTGTTTCTCTTTTCTACACATTATTACACATTCAGATATCTCTCAATGATTAATCATTTCTAATGAGAAGACAATGTGTGAATAATCATTTCTAATAAGAAGACAATGAACATTTTTCTAGTGTAAGAGGTCTACACTGAATAGATCAATATAATATTGATAGGTCTTATATAACAAAGAGAAAAACATTAAAGAAAGAAAAGAAAGTGCAAGAATCAGCAATCAAAGTGAATATTTATACATGTATGTAGTGATATACACAGTGAAGCTTCGGGGCGGAATAATCTATACGCGTTCGTGGCAGCTGAGGATCGGTGATTAAGAATGGCTGAGAATCAGAGTGTACATGTTCAAGAATGAAGCGGTTGGAATCTGTGAAGTGTAATGAAATAGTCTATATAAATGATCAGGCGCAGCCCGTCACAAATACTAACATTGAAATAGAACTTGCATATATTAATTATAACTGAAAATCAGCCAAAACTATATACTTATAAAACTGAATTTAACTGCTATCTTCAAGATGATCTGATGAATTTACATACTAAATCAATTCTAGAGTTATGAAAAATTGTTAAGAGTATATATTTAACTGTTATACTAATAATATATGATATTCTGATAATTTCATTAGCAGAGATAAGAATGAAGTGAAAGTTCAACTTAAGTCAAGATATTTATTACTATCATCAGAGACAATTACAAGAAGAAATAATTAAGAAACTCATGATTGTAAAACATGAAATTATCAGACAGTTTAATATCTCTGATCACATTCACAGTATATTAGAGAAGTGTAGTTTTTATATAAAAGTGAAGAATAAACTTGTATAAGAATATATATAGTTATTTCATAAGTGTTATCAATAATTGTTATCAAATTCTGATTATATAAGCAATCACTGAATGAACTGAATAAGACTGATTTTAATCTTCAGTCTCAGTTTCATTTTAATTTTGAAAGAATAATCATCTTTTACAGTTTATTCTGAGAAATTACTTTCATTTTACTGTTCTTGAATTAGATCTGATCATTTTTCACGTCATTTCTCTCAGAAATAATTGATTTTCAGATTTTTTTAAGGCTTGATTCTGATGAAACTCACGTCAAGAAATGTATAAGATCAGATTAAATGCGATTAAATATGAAATTCATGATCTTACCGGCCAGTCTATCAAGAGCTGCTAACTCTATTAATTACATAAGACATAGAAATAGAGATAAAGAATCTGTGAGAAGTGAGATTTCTTATATTATCTTAATCTTAAATCATTCTCAGAACTTCTTTTAATTTTATTACTACTGTATAAGACTCTTCACTATCTTCTTTTTCATTCTCTTATATACAGTGTTATTCACATTGTTTCTATACTTAGTTCAGTCTAAGTTTATCAGAAGTGTTACTTAAAATTATTATTATTCTACTCTTTTATAGAGTTTTTTCAAGATATTATAATATGTCTTACAATCTGTCTTCTCTCACTTAAACTTCTTCTTCTTCTCACTCTTCAATCTGTGATAGTACTCACATATCTTGATAATCTGTAGAACCGCAGAATATTTGAAGAGAAATAACATGATTTATTTTAGTAAGTATTAATAAAGAATCAAGATAGAAGAGATAGTCAGCAATGATATAATAATAATAATAATAATAATAATAATAATAATAATAATAATAGTGATGATGATAATAGTGATAATGATAATAATAATAATAATAATACTAATAATATTAATAATGAAAGAAAGAGTACATTGAAATATATTATTGACTTATCAAATATAAAGAGACTTAAAGAAAATATTGACAGCTTTCAGAGATGTACAGAAACAGCTATAGTATTATATTATCTTTATTTTATACATGTACTATTGATATTCTTTGTATACAGTTATCATATACTCTATACCAGAAATACATGCAGAAAACAGATATTTATTACTAGAGAGAATGATTGCAGTGATTCTCTATTTTTATATTATAAAAATAGATTATTCTCATTTCTTTCTTCTCTCTTGTAAGAGGCCTACGCCGAATAGATTGATATAATAAATAGAACTTATATAACAAAGAGAAAAACATTAAAGAAGGAAAAGAAAGAGAAAGTGTAAGAATCAGCAATTGAAGTGAATATTTATACACATATATAATAATGTACATATTGAAGTTTCAGGGCGGAAGAATCTATATGTGTTCATAACAGCTGAGAATTGACAATTGAGAATGACTGAGAATTGAAGTAGTGACTGAGAATCAGTGATTGAGAATGACTGAGAATCAGAGTGTATACATAATCTGTGAAGTGTAACAGAATAGTCTATATAATTGATCAGGCGCAGTCTATCATATTAGCCTCTTTCTTCTCTGATTGCATGTAGTTCTCATCAGTCAAGAGCTGCAGTCTCAGATAGCATGAAACTCAGAGTTCAGGTCAGCTGATTATAATTAACTCATTTCACAAGATATTATCAGCTACAGTCATGAGATCTCTCATTGAGAATATCTTTGATCTCTCACTCAAGCTCATTATCTTCTTCTATGATCCCTGGCAGCTGTCAGTCAGAAGTCAGTTGAGAAGAAAACAGGTCAGTGACAGCACAGCAGAGCAAGCTCATGTGAAAGACATTATGAATCTCTAATGAAGTATTAAGATGATAGTTATAACTGTCTAGAACTTCTGTCACTATGTATTTCATATAATGATAGTTCAATGTACAGAATGAGTGTGTGATCTGTATATTCTTGAGATTTAATTATACAAGATCTTCTATCTTATACTGTTCTGTGAAATCTTGTCAGATATTAACTTGATTCTCTTGATCTTGTTTAGTGCTTGTCATAAAGGCTTCTGCTCAGTCACAGATATCTCAGAGCTTTATTATTATATTATCAGCAATCTGAATCAGACTGCAGAGATTCAGTGTGAACTGTGTAATCTCTAGAAGATTTAACATCTTCATGTAATAATTATGTATAAGAAAGAACAGACTTACATCTGTTGAAACAGTATCTCAGTCATTAATAGCAATCTCTATGTATAGAAGAAGTTCATATCAATTATCTTATAAGTAGTTACAGAACTTACAGAGATAGTTCTTTATAATCTGAATTATTCATTCTGACACATCATCAGTCTTAGAGTGATAGACGGTTAATAAACAATATATAATCTTCAGAACTTGACAGATTCTTGCTCAGAGAGTGCTTACAAATTGACAGTCTTAATCTGATACTATAGATCTCAGTAATTCATGCATTCAATAGAATAAGCTCTGTAGAAAAGTGTCAGTAATTTGTTCAGTATTCATCTTATTACAAGGTTTCAATATTATATTTTTACTTAATCAGTTTATAATAATCAGAATGTTTCTATATCTCTTACTCTTAGAAAGATTAACAGTGAAGTCAATTATCACATCTTATCAGATTCTATCAGAGATATTGAGTGATTTCAACAGACTCTTTCAACAGTTCTTTCATAAGATAATGAAGAAACAATAGTTACAGTTTTAGATGAAGTGTCTGATGCTGTTTGATATCTCAGATCAGTAGAATTCTTGAGAGATTATTCAGTACAGTTATTCATGACTCAGATATTCAGTTATATATGAGTCATGCATCTCTTACATTATTCAAGTATGTAAGGGTTTGAAGTGAGAGACTCAGTATTATTCATGAAATCACAGAGTATTATTGTCATTAACTGAACATTTCAAGATGTCAGTCTTTATATATAGTTCTGAAGAGAATTGAGACACTTCTTATTATACTGCTTCAGTGAGAGTCTGAAGAAGTTTATCAGTCTGAGCTGCTGTATATCACAGTTCATTCAGTGTAGAAGAAGTGAAGATATCAGTATCAGTGTTAATTCAGAGACAGAGTGTTCTAATCAGAGAAGTGTATATAGTGTCATGAGTTATTCTATCTTAATCAATCAATATCTTTGAATCTAAGAGTCAGTTCTCTTATTTCATTCAACAGATGTCTATTACATTGAAAGACATATCTTACTCTCATTATAAGAGAGCATCTGTCATTAAGTTCTGACTGTCAGATCAGTAGTGTATTATAAAATGAAAGCAGCTTAAGAACTCAGATTATTATATCTATCATTCAGTGAGCTTAGAGATTGTTATAAAGTACTTAAGATTCTTATAATCTGTGATTATCTCAAATTCAGAGATACTTTAGAGTTCAGAGTCTCATTCTTCTAGATAGTATATAATTACAAGAAGTTTCTTATCATAGATCTCATAATTGTATTCAACAGAACTCAGTTTCTTAGATATGAAGACATATAATTGTAGAATATCTTCATTATTATATTATAATATAGCTTCTTCTGTCACATAGTCAGAGAAATCAGCTTCAACAACTATTTCATAATCAGAGTTAAATATTATTAGTAGAGAAGTATTGATGAACATCTTCTTCATCTGTATAAATGCAGCTTCAGAATTCACTGATCACTGAAATACTAAGTTCTTCTTGATAAGTTCTGTAAGTAATCTCATGATATCTGAGAAGTTTTATATAAATTATCAATAGAAGTTAGTGAATCTGATGAAGCTTTATACATCTTTCACAGTACATGAAGCCTTTCATTCAAGAATAACAGAGACTTTCTCAGAATTCATTTGAATTCTCTTATCAGCTTCTATAATAAATCTCAGATATTTAATACTCTTGATTTCAAAATTATACTTATCAATATCTATCAGTAGTTCTACTTCTTATAGTCTTTGTAATATCTTCTGTACATGTTCTTGATGTTCTTTTCTACACTCATCAGTGAAGATGAGAATATGATTGAGATATGCAGATATGAATTCATCAATGAAATCTCAGAGGGCTCAGTTAATATACTTCTGAAATATACTGAGAGTATTAGCCAGGCTGAAGAGTGTGACTACTCATTCAAAGAGATTATATTATATTTAGAATACTGTAAGCTACTTCTCTTCTTTAACAATGCAGATCTTGTGAAACACAGCAATGACATCTAACTTTATAAATTATTGAGCTTGTTCAATGCAAGCTAGAGTCTCATTGATAAGAGATAAAAAATAGCAGTTCTTCTTTGTTAATCTGTTCAGTTCTCAATAGTTCACACAGAATCAGAGTTCTTCACCTGGTTTCTTTGCAAAGAGAATAGAGACTGTGATGAAAGAGTTACTAATATGTATGAATTCTTTATTCAACAGATCATTGAGTATCTTTTGAAGAAGAAGAAGTTCATCTCAGAACAAATTATAAAGAGAGTTTTATGATAATTCAGAGTCTTTATCATTCTTCTTTTCTAATTTAATACTGTGGTTCACATCTGAGTCTTGTAAGAGAGATATGTTTGTAATATTATCTTGTTGAAAGACATCTAGATATTCATGATATTATTGAGAGAGTTTTGTACAAGAATCTGTTATTGTGACATAAAATAACTTTTCTATAGCCTTTTTAATATCAGCTAGACTGATGAAGTAGATTATCACATAATTCTGCTGTTAATAACTCTGTCAGTGATTCTATCAGTGACTTCTTTTTCAGAGTATTTTATACATGTTGGCAGAGATCTGTGTCAAGTTCATGATTTTATGAATGTTATCTTCATGAATTCTATTATTGTTGAGAAATATTAAGCTTCTGTTTTAAGTGTCTAGTAAGATGCCTTGTTCAGATAGTCAGATAAGTTCTAACATAATATTATAATTGAGATTATCAACTTCATATGCATAGACATCTTCATGTTAATATTCTCTGATATCTATATTTAGTTTCATTGTATAACAGATGTGAATATCTTTTAAATTATTAAATTCTGTACCAAGGAAGAGTTTTGATAAAGAGATACACTGAAGATTTTATCATTGCATAGTAATATAGACTGCTGTCTATCATAGCTTTCATATTATACATGTTATTAATCACAGTAGATATAAGAATTGCATTTATTACTATTTTCTCTTTAAATTATTATCATCTGATCTCTTCAAGCTTCTGTTTGTGAATTTAAACAGAAGTTAATCTTTTCTCTATTTTATCAGAGTATTCTTATAGTTATCTTCTGAATGTTTCTTCACTGTAATGTGATTGACAGAAACAGATGCTGATCTTTCTCTTAATTGAGAAGGTATATAGATTAATTAACAGTTGAAAGTAATATGTTCTGATTAATTACAGTTAATACATACTTCACATTGATGTTGATTGATAACTTCTTCAGAAGTAATTTCAGAGACTTAAAAGTCTGTTTAAATAGTGAAAACTCTTGCTTTAAGTTGCTTATGTATAGATATTTGAATCTATTCAGTTCATAACATCTGTATCATTACTATTACTTCTCTTTAACACAGATGTATAAGTGACTGAGATGTAATATCTTCTGCCACTGTTCTGTATACTCTTGAGCTTGATAAGACAGTCATTCAATATTTAAAGCTGTATGTAGAAGTCTTTATAAGTCAGATCTTTGTTTACACTTATAAGAGTCTGTAAGAGTTTGAAAGTCAATGTCTTCTTAAGCATGCTAATCTTTATTTAATTCTCTTATAATTGATCATCTGCTTCTAAGATCTGAGTGTCAAAGTCAGGAAGAAATGTTATGAGAGAAGTATTTCTCTGTCAGATACTCTGTAATCAATTTAATACTTTCTATTATATAACAGTATCTTGAAACAGAATATCAAGATATTTGATGATATTATCAGGTATTTACAATGCTGATTCATATGCTTTTATTCATGAATGAAACTTTTATTTCATACAATTCTTCAATCATTTATTGATATACTAATCTTGATTAGTTAATAAACTGATAGTGTGGCGGGCTGCGCCCGATCAATCATATAGACTATTCCGTTACACTCCACAGATTCCAACTGCTCCATTCTTGAACGCGTACGCTCCGATTCGCGGCCATTCTTGATCACTGATCCTCGGCCGCCACGAACGCGTACGCTCCGATTCTCGGCCATTCTCGATCGCCGATCCTCGGCCACCACGAACATATATAGATTCTTCCGCCCCGAAGCTCCACTGCATACACCACCACATACATGTATAAATATTCACTTCAATCACTCATTCTCACACTTTCTCTTTCTTTTCCTTCTCTAACATTTTTATCTTTGTTATATAAGATCTATTAATATAATACTGATCTATTCAGTGTAGATCTCTTACACTATAAAAACATTCATTGTCTTCTTATTAGAAATGATTATTCATGTATTATCTTCTCATTAGAAATGATTATTCATTGAGAGATATCTGAACATGTAATGATATGTAAGAAAGAGAAACACAGTTAAGCAGATATCAAGTTCTCAGATAGAAGCTTACTTATCAGTCATTCTGGCCCTGCAATAAAATCTTATAAAGAGAATATCAGTGAAAGATCTGAGAGTTCTGACACTCAGATGTATGAGATATTCATATGATTACACTTCTTCAGATTTCACAGATATTATACATCTGATAAACAATAAAATCATGTCTAACAATAATATAAAACTCTTGAATGCGAGCATAGACATGATGTCACAGTGACTTTAAGTAATGTTGAAATTACAACAACAATAAATAGCTGATATGCATACAACTCAATAACTTCAATATGAAGAGATTCAATAATTAACTCATGTGATTTCAACATCTACAGAATCAAATACAAAAGTGCTGAAGAAATGCTTAAATACTCTTATATATTTCAATACTTCTGATCTCACTCTCTACTCATCATGAAGAATGAAAATGCTGGTGAAACTGAGTGTAGATGAAAATATCATTAGTTCATTAATCAATCAAGATTAATATATTAATGAATAATTGAAGAATCATGTGAAACAGAAGTGTCATTCATAAATGAAAGCATGTGAATCAGTATTATGAATATCTGATAATATCATGAAATATCTTGATATTCTGTTTCAAGACACTGTCATACAATAGAAGATGTTAGATTAATTACAGAGTATCTGACAGAGAAATATTTCTCTTACAACATTTATTCCTGACTTTGACATCAAGATCTTAGAAGTAGATGATCAATCTTGAAAGAATTGAATTAAGATTAACATGCTTAAGAAGACATTAACTTTCAAACTCTTACAGACTTTTATAAGTGTAAACAAAGACTTAACTTATAAAGGCTTCTACACACAGCTCTGAACATTGAATGATCATCTTATCAAGCTCAAGAGTATACAGAACAGTAATAGAAGATGTTACATCTCAGTCACTTATACACTTATACTGAAGAGAAGTAACAGTAATGATACAGATGTTCTAAACTGAATAGATTCAAATGTCTATGCATAAGTAAGAGTTTTCACTGTTTAAACAGGCTTCTGAGTTTCTGAAATCACTTCTGAAGAAGTCACTGATTAATATCAATGTGAAGTATATATCAACTTTAACTAATTAGAACACATTGCTTTCAACTGTTAATTAATCTATATATCTTCTTAATTAAGAGAAAGATCAGTGTCTTCTTATTCAAAGAATGAATCAGCATCTATTCATGTTAATCACATTGCAGTGAAGAAAGATTTAGAAGATAACTACAAGAATACTCTGATAAAACAGAGAAAAGATTAACTTCTATTCAAATTTATAAACAGAAGCTTGAAGAGATCAGACAACAATAATTTAAAGAGAAAATAACAGTAAATGCAATTCTTGTATCTACTGTGATTAATAACATGTATAATATAAAGATCATGATAGACAGCAGTCTATGTCACTATACAATGATTAAATCTTCAGTTGTGAGATATTATAATCATCAGTGTATTCTCTTATTAAAATCTCAACTTCTTGCAGAATTCAATGATTGAAAAGATATTTGAGTCTGTTATATAGTGAAACTAAATATAGATGTCAGAGAACATCAGTGTGAAGACACTTATATATATGAAGTTGATAATCTTGATTATAATCTTATATTAGAACTTGTCTGACTATCTGAATAAAACATCTTATTGAATACTTGAAACAGAAGTTTAATATTCTCTAACAATAATAGAGTTCATGAGAATGATATTTATAAGACTATGAATCTGACACAGATCTCTGCTAATACCTATGAAATACTCAGAAAAAGAAGTCACTGAAAGAATCACTGATAGCAGAATTCTATATCAATCTATTTCATCAGTCTGACTGATATTAAAAAGGCTTTAGAAAAGTTATTCTGAGTTATAATAATAGATTCTTGTATAAAACTCTCTCAACAATATCATGAATATCTAGATGTCTTTTAATAAGATAATAATACTACAAATCTACCTCTCTTATGAGGTTCAGAAGTGAATCACAGTATCAAGTTAAAAAAGAAGAATGATAAGAACTCTGAACTACTATGAGACTCTCTTTATAACACGTTCTGAGATGAACTTCTTCTTCTTTGAAAGACACTCAATGATCTGTTGAATAAAGAATTCATATATATTAGCAACTCTTTCATCACAGCCTCTATTCTCTTTGCAAAAAAACCAGATGATCAACTCTGATTCTGTGTGAATTATCAAGAATTGAATAGATTAATGAAGAAGAACTATTATTCTTTATCTCTTATCAATGAAACTCTAGCTTGTATTGAAAAAGCTCAATAGTTTATAAAGTTAGATGTCATCACCGCATTTCATAAGATCTGCATCACTGAAGAAGATGAGTGACTTTGTAAGAAATCCCGCTCCTCGCGGATTCTTTACCTCTATTCCTATCTCTCGCGTAACCAATAGGGCTAGCGGCCCTTGACTACACACAACTATATAGACTGGAGTTCGCGAATACTATTTATAACTCAGCTTGAATGCTATTATATACTTAACCTCTATATTTATCTTTCTACTGTGAACACTTCTAGTAGTTAACAGTACATATCACATCAAGCTGCAAACACCTGAATAATCACCTGCAAGCACTTATTCTTACATTTCAAGCTCAGTCAGTCAGCAACTGTCTGTTATGACTGAAAGAACTAGAAACTTGCATGCTTCAATCCCTGCGAACTCTACTGCAGGCACCCAGAAGCAGCCACTCAAATCATGAATAATCTCTGTGAAAGAAGTCTCAGAGGACTTATCAATCACTCATAGGACATCATTCTCTGCATCTGTGACAGAGGAACCCTCTGAACTCACAAATAAATCAATCTCAGTGAAGAACATTCTTGAGCATCTCTTGCAGAATCAAGCTATTTTTCTACAAGAAATGCTTGCTGCCTGCAAACACTCTTGAACTGAGTCTCTAGACATAATCTTCAGAGACACCTGTGAACTGAAAAGAAACTTTCTCAAGCTACAATCACTTAAGGTCATCTATTGAACCACAATCTATAAAAGCTTTTGCAAGTTTGTATTTAAAATTGACTTGCAAACCCGGCTGTGTGACATGAAAGATGAAGAAGCTATCATCTACATAATGACAGACCTCTATTACACTGAAGTCAAGAACTGACTGAATTATCTAGGGAATGATCATGAGAGATTCTGATGATCTGTTCTTAAGATCTATCTAGAGAACAAGTTGAGAGACTCTGTGAGCTGAATAGAGAACACCTGAGCTGTGATCATCAATATTAGAAAAAGAGGTGAGAAATCTGATGAAGACTACTCACAGCACTTCATGGAATTGTGATGTGAATTGAGATCTGTGGAAACAGAGTCCTGAAATAAGACCTGAATGATGATATTCATGAAGAGACTGAATAAAGACATGCAGGACAAGCTCATTGAGCAAGGCTCTAAGCTCTTAACTCTGAAGAAACTGATGACTCTTATTCATCACTTACAGATCACTGTGAGAGTCACAGACTCACAGAGAGTGAATCATTGATCAGCTCTGCAAGAATCAGAACAACAGAGAACAGATTTGTCAGAAAAAGATGATAAGACACAGAGAGATTCATGTCTGACTGCTGAGCAGAGAGGAAGAGCTTCACAAGCTCCTGTGAATAGAGTGTATAACAGAGAGACTAAGAAAAAGAGACTCTGCTTCATCTGTTCTAAATCAGAACATCTTCATACAAACTGTCTGAATAAATCAAAATAGGAATTTGAGAAGTCACAGACAGAGTCAGCAACAGCCTTCTTAAGAGTCTTAAAGCTGACATCTGAATCTGTTGCTCTCTCAATGAAAATACTTGCTCATAAGAAGAGACTGCATCACAGTGCTGCTGCTCTGCAAGTATGAAAAGTATTGATGAACTCAGAATCCCAGGTCACTGTGATGTCTCTAAAGCTTGCAGAGTGAATGAGCTGAAAGATGAAGACTGAGAACCTGCTCTTGCAATAAGCAGGGTGTGAGAACTCAGACCTGAGAACTGAGGAACTCATGAGAGTCATCTTTGAATTACAAGATCTCTCTGAAATCTGGAGAAGATTTGTGAAAACTATGATTATCACAGATATCACAGATGACATGTATTTGAGACTTGCATGACTTTAAAGACACAATTCACATATAGCTGTCTGTGAGTCAGGTTTATACTTCTGATCAGTGTTGACAGACTCACTCACAGAGATAGAAGCAGTTGATGCTGCAGAGTTGATTAGAGAAGACAAGCTCATCTATATAATAACTTTACAAGTGTCTGAGAACCTTGTGATCATGGAAACTGAGCTTCAGATACCAGAGAAATACTGAGATCTCACAGAGATGTTCAGCCCAGCTAAGGCAGCTGAGCTTCCTTCTCACTATGAGAAGAATCTGATAATAGATTTGATAGAAGAGCAGAAACCCTTCTGAGAATCAATCTATAAGCTCTCTCATCATGAGACAGAGGCCTTGCAGACCTATGTGAAGAAGAATCTGAAGAATGACTTTATCTGATCTTCACAGGCCTTCATGAGAGTCTCTGTGATGTTTGTGAAGAAGAAGAATGAAGATCTCAGATTGTGTGTAGACTACTGTGACCTGAACTTCAAGATAACAAAGAGCTGCTACTCTCTGTCTCTGATTGAGAATGTGATCAACTGTCTTACAGAAGCTGTCATATTCATATAACTGAATGTGATCAATGTATATACACAGCTGTAAATATGGTCTGAGAATGAATGAAAGACTGTCTTTAAAACTGCACTGAGATTGTTTGAATATCTAGTGATGTCTTTTGATCTGACTAATATTCTCACAGCATTTCAGTCTTTCATTAATAAAACACTTCACACATATCTGAATGTCTTCATGATAATATATCTGAATGATGTGATGATGTACTTCATGAAGAAGAAAGAACACACTGAGCATGTGTGAAGTGTGTTGAAGGTCTTAGATAAGGCAGGACTGTATATTAAGCTTATGAAGTGCAACTTCAGTGCTCACTGAATTAATTTTCTAGAATATGTAATCATCATGAATGATATTCAGATGAAACCTTCATAGATTGAGACTATTCTATCATGACTGAAGCCAACTAGTATTCATGAGATTCAGATCTTTCTGAGCTTTGTGAATTTCTATAGACAGTTTATCTTTGCATTTACAAGAATCTTCTTGATCCTTATAGACATGCTGAAGGATGAAAACAAGAAGAAGTCATTCTATGAACAGAGAATGAAAAGATTATTAAGAAGAGAGAACTGTAAGAACTTTCTTATCTCAGAAGCTTGTAGAGTTTTTACAAGATTGAAACAGATATTCACAGATGCAGTGATGCTGTTCCACTTTAATCTCTTGCTCTTAATCAGATTGAAGACAGATGCCTTCTTCTTTATGATTTCAGGAATAGTCTTGCAACTACAGTCAAATGAGAACTGAGTTTCAGTGGCCTTTTTCTCACAGAAGATGCAACCTGCAGAGATCAACTATGACATTCATGATCAGAAGCTTCTTATGATAGTGAAATTCTTCTGTCACTGATATCACTATTTTAAGAGTCTTGTGACAGTGATTACTGTTAGAACTGATTATGACAGCTTGTGACAGTTTACTTCAATCAAGAAACTCTTACAGTAGCAGATTTACTGAGCTCAGAGACTGAGTGAGTTCTGATTCAAGATAGAACATATCAAGAGAACTAAGAACTCAGTGAATGAACTCTCTCACAGACTAGACTATGTTAAGAAGACCAGGATGACAGACACAGAGAGACTAGAGAAGATAGAAAAGCTTCACAGAATGCTCAGACTGAGTGTTGTGAAGAGATTGACTGAAGAGTCTCTCAATCCCCTGTGAGAGAAGGGAGAAGAGAGAGGAAAGAAGCCTGTACAACTACTCTCTATGACACTGAGAGTCAACACTCTGAAGATCTCTGTGAGAATCCTTGAAGAGGGTACCTATAACCTGAAGAATTTACAGGCTTTGAGAAGCACTGTAGAAGACCTGATGCAAGAGAAAACAGAGCATAAGTCTTTGTAAGATCTTCTATTCAGATTGTCTGAACTACAACTGAAGAATAAATATACTCAGTATATTCAGAAACTGCTTACAGCAGAAATCAATTCTGCAGAAATAAAGAATTGAAGAGACTTAAATAATCTCTTGTGAAGAGAGGGCTGGATTTATGTGTCTGTAAATGAGTTTCTATGTGTAGAACTCATTAAAAGATATCATAACTCTTCTCTAGTAAGTCATTTTACAGACACTAGAACTCATGAGCTGCTCACAAGGAAATACTTCTGATCAAAGATGCAAGAACTTATGAAGAAGATAGTGAATTCTTGTGCTGTTTATCAGAGTTTATGAGTAGTGTGGTTCAGGTCATATGAAGAACTTACTCCTCTACTCATCTCACAGAAACCTTGGGAACAGCTAGGAATGAATGCTCTTGTGAGCCTCTCTGAAAGTAAGAACATATATAATGCCTGCTTTGACAGTGTGCTGATGATAGTGAATTACTTCATTAAGATGACACACTTTATACCCATCTGCAAGGACTTGAAGTCAAAGAATTTGACTCATATCTTCATTCATAATGTGGTTCAGTTGCATGAGTTGTCTGCAAACATTGTCTCAGACAGAGAATCAATCTTCATAGAAGAGTTCTGATCTGATCTGATAACTATACTGAAGATCTTATGAGATCTAAGCATGGCTTTTTATCAACAGACAGATGATCAGACAGAATGTCTGATAAGTATATTAAAACAGTATCTGCAGTGTTTTGTCAATTACAATCAGAATGACTGAGTGCATTGATTATCACTCACAGAGTTTGTATATAACAACTCAAAGCATATCAGCACAGATAAAACTCTCTTTGAGATGCTCACTGAGACTCATCTGTGAATGATCTTGATGAACCTGTGAGAGTACACTATAGAGTGTGGTAATGCCTGTGAACAGGCTGAGAGAATTCAGGAGATTCAGAAGAAAGTCTGTGAATTCTTGAAAAAGGCTCAAGAGTATCAGAAGAGATACTATGACTTTAAGCATATTACAAAGAGTTTCAAGAAAGATGATAAAGTCTGACTAAGTTTAGAAAACATCATTACACAGAGATCTAGTAAGAAGCTGAATCTCTTATAAACAGAGTCTTACAAGATTGTGAAGAAAGTTAGCTCACAGTTCTACAGATTGAAACTGTCATCTGAGTTATAGATATACAATGTTTTTCATGTCTTTTTACTCTGTGAATATAAGAAATTCTCAGAAGAGAACTCTGTGACTCATCACTCTGTTCATAAAGTACTAGAGAGTGAAAGAGAATATCAGATCAAAGAAATTATTAACTCAGAGAAGTGAGATTGTAAGCTCTGATTCAAGGTTCAGTGATAAGAATATTCTGATAAGATGAATGAGTTCACTTAAAAATCATCTGAGCAGATAAGACATCTGCAGAAGCTGAGACATGACTTTTATACTGTGAATTCTGATAAGTCAGAATAACACAGTCTTTGCTAAGAACCTGATTGTAACAAAGATATTAACACTGTCATTTATGAATTCTAGTCTATAAGATAATGAATTTCTACTGAAATGAACAGTCTGTGATGTATGCAAGAAAAGAAGAAAACATGTTCTTATTAAAGCTAAAAAATAAGAAAATAAACAGGGCTGTGAATGCAATTTAGAGACTAACAAAGAAAAAACAAAGAAAACTCACACTCACATCATCAATATCTATAACACTCAATCTCTTCACAACTATCAATTTCTTTCTTCAAAGAAGCAGAGAGTATCATGCTTGTGATACAGATAATTGTTACATTTGATATGAAGACTGTCAGAAATGCACAGACTTTAGAGAAGCTGAACATCAGAGCACATGCAGTTGCAGCAGGATCTTAGAGACTGGTCATCTGCATGTGTGACTAGATACTTCTTACAAAGCTGTGTTCACTCTCTCAGTTATACTGAAGTATCCAGTCTGGAAACAATAAGGATGTGAAGAGAGAGCTCATCTGCTCAGGTCAACTCTCATTGTGAATTCATGACATTCACATTGCCTTGACTACCCGGATTTTGCGGGTACTCAGGGATTCATCTCTCATTGACAATGAAATTGCAGAAATGTGCTGTGGTGTGAGAATCATTGATAGGGAATCTAGACATATTTGCATATGCCTGGTCAGAGATTGTGCGGGCAGGGGGAGAGTGATTGTAGGCCTGCAGAGCCACAGGAGACACTGACAACACTGGGAGCTTTGCAAGAACTGTCAGCTAGAGTCTGTAAAAAATTACTTGTGAGAAGACTTACAGCAAAGAGAGGGACTGTGCTGCTTAGAGCCAGGGGCTGGCCTGGGAAAGAGATGGAGTGGGCTGCTGGCCTGAAGATCGGGTGCAGTGGCAGGGCTGAAAGGGATGGAGACATGGTTGTGAGCAGCAGTGTCCCTGCTCCACCAGCTGGTAAAAAGTGACTGAAGGAGTCACAGAAATGCTCATGAGAAGCTTGACAGCAGCCAGACATTGTTTGCAAAGATGTTGAAATTAAAAAAATTTTTATTCTTGAGAAGTTCTTGAATCAATATATGAATATTGTCAGAAACACTCTCTCTCTGTCATCTAAGTGAAAATACTTCATGAATGAATGAAAATACTCACAGTTTATGAAAATGAAAGCTGTTACAGAAAAAGAGAAAAGAAGATGAGATTCTGCAGACAGATCTGGGATATTTATACTACTCTAGAGAGATTTGCTTACACTGTGAGTGATCTCATGAAACAGTCAGATCACTCTAGTAAACAAGAGTGATTGTGAATTGCAGGCCTGAATCTTTCTATATGACTATAAAGAGTGATTGCAGACTGCAGACATCTTGATTCTACAATTCTACAGAGTTGATGAAAGAATGAAAAATTCCTCACAATTCTACAGTGTTAAAGAGCAATGATTTATAAGAATGAATGAAAGATCAACTTGTGAATGTTTCTCTTTGATGAGAGTGATCTCATAGAGAGTGATTCATCTGTGAGATGAATCTGTATGATAGTCACACAAGAACCTCATGAAAGTGATTGAGAGTCAACCAGAATTCTTCTGTATGAAAGATGTGAGATGAATCTGTGTAGTAGTCAGAGAAGAATCTGTAGATCATAAAGAACCTTGTAAAACAAGGAACTGAGTGACAGACTCTTTTCTCTTCATGATAATAAGGAATTTTTTCTCACTGAGGTTTTTTACAGATGTGAAGGATTTTTAGTGAGTATCACTGCAGTGCTGAGCTGACTATGAAGTCACTCAGTGAAAGGCTTCGCGGATGAAGCCTTAGAGAGGGAGGAGTATGTAAGAAATCTCACTTCTCACAGATTCTTTACCCCTATTCCTATCTCTCATGTAACTAATAGGGCTAGCGGCCCTTGGCTACACACAACTATATAGACTGGAGTTCGTGAATACTATTTGTAACTCAGCTTGAATGCTATTATACACTTGACCTCTACATTTATCTTTCTACCATGAACACTTCTAGTAGTTAACAGTACATATCACGCCAAGCTGCAAACACCTGAATAATCGCCTGCGAGCACTTATTCTTACAGACTTACAGTATTTTGAACATAATATAATCTCTTTGAATGAATAGTCACACTCTTTGAACTGACTAACATCTTCAGTATATTTCAGAAGTATATCAACTGAGTACTCTGAGATTTCCTTGATAAATTTACATCTGTATATCTTGATGACATTCTCATCTTCACTGATGAATTCAAAAAAGAATATCAAGAACATGTGTGAAAGATATTATAATAGCTATAAGAAGCAGAACTACTAATAGATATTGATAGGTATGATTTTAAAATCAAGAGTATCAAGTATCTGAGTTATATTATAGAAGCTGATAAGAAGATTTAAATGAATTCTGAGAAAGTCTCTATTATTCTTGAATGAAAAGCTTCATATACTGTGAAGAATATATAAAGCTTCATTGAATTTACTAACTTCTATTAGTGATTTATATGAAACTTCTCAGATATTATAAGATCACTTACAGAACTTATTAAGAAGAACTCAGTATTTCAGTGATCAGTGAATACTGAAGCTGCATTCACACAGATGAAGAAGATGTTCATCAATATCTCTCTACTAAAATTATTTAACTCTGATTATGAAACAGTTGTTGAAGCTGATTTCTCTGACTATGTAATAGAAGAAGTGATATTATAATATGATGATAAAGATGTTTCATAATCATGTATCTTCATATCTAAGAAACTGAGTCTCATTAAATACAATTATGAAATCTATGATAAGAGACTTCTCACAATTATACACTGTCTAGAAGAATGAGACTCTGAACTCTGAAGTGTCTCTGAATTTGAGATAATCACAGATTATAAGAATCTCAAGCATTTTATAATCATCTATAAACTCACTGAATGACAGATATGATAATCTGAATTTCTAAGCCACTTTCATTTTATAATACACTACTGCCCTGGCAGTCAGAACTCAATAGCAGACACTCTCTTACAATAAGAGTAAGATATACTGTCTGATATAATAGACACACACTGAATGAACTGAGAACATCAGCTCTTAAATCTGAAGATATTGATTAATCAAGATAGAACAACTCATGACACTATATATACTTCTCTGATTAGAACACTCTCTCTCTGAACTGATACTGATATTAATATCTTCACTTTCTCTACACTGAATAAACTGTGGTATATAGCAGCTCAGGCTGATGAACTTCTTCAGACTCTCACTGAAGCAGTATATCAAGAAACACTCTGATTCTTCTCAGAACTATATATAAGAACTGATATCTCAGAATATTCAATCAATGATAATAATACTCTACAATTTCATAAACTATACTGAGTCTCTCACTCTAAATTCTTACACACTTGAATAATGCAAGAGATGTATGATTTGTATATAACTGATTATTTAGACTGTGAATAACTGTATAGAATGATCTTCTGAGAGTCCTACTGATCTGAGATATTAAACAGTATCAGATACTTTGTCTGAAACTACAATCACTGTTCTTCTATTATTTCATGAAAGAACTGTAGAAAAGATCTATTAAAATCACTCAATATCTCTAATAGAATCTGATAAGATATAGTAATTAACTTTACTATTAATCTATCTGAGAGTAAGAGTTGTAGAAATATTCTAATTATTATGAATTAATTAAGTAAAGATATAATATTGAAAGTTTATAATACAATGAATACTGAATAAATCACTGAAGCTTTTCTACAGAGTCTGTTCTATCAGATATATAAAATACTGAGATTTATAGTATTAAATTAAGACTGTTAATTTGTGAGTACTCTCTGAATAAGAATCTGTTAAGTTCTCAAGATTATACACTATCTGTCAACTGTCTATTACTCTGAGATTAATGATATGTCAGAATAAATAATTCAGACTGTAAAGAATTATCTCTATAAGTTCTGTAATTACTTATAAGATGATTAATATGACCTGCTTCTACATACAGAGATTGCTATCAATGAATAAGATACTATTTCAATAGATATAAGTCTGTTCTTTCTTATACACAGTTATCACATGAAAGTGTTGACTCTTCTAGAGATTACATAGTTTATGCTGAATCTCTACAGTTTAATTCAGATTGCTGATAATATAGTAAGAAAGCTCTGAGATATCTGTGACTGAGCAGAGGTCTTCATAGCAACTATGAAACAAGACTAAGAGAATCAAATTAATATTCACTGAGACTCTGCTAAATAATATAAGATAGAAGACTTGATATGATTGAATCTTAAGAATATACAGATTATACATTCATCTCATATACTGAATTACTATTATATCAAGTATAAAGTGATAGAAGTTCTAGATAGTTATAACTACTATCTTGATACATTATCAGAGATTCATAATGTCTTTTATATAAGCTTACTCTGCTATGCTATCACTGATCTGTTCTCTTCTTAACTGACTTTTAACTGACAGCTGCCAGTCATTATAGAAGAAGATAATGAGCTTAAGTGAGAGATTAAGAATATTCTCAATGAGAGATTCTATAGCTGTGACTGATAATATCTTATAAAATGAGTCAGCTATAATTAGACTGACCGTGTGACCGTGTCTGGGACCAGGACCAGATTTTTTGATAGTCTCATTACCAATTCGACTGATCCCATTACACGGTTTTAACATTAGATAGTAGTCTCATACTGTCTCAGTGGGACTTACTGTCTACTCTTGTCACATTTTTCAAATGAGACCATGATTTTCACTTCTCAATTTAAATTATTTTTATTGCTTTAAATGACTTTAAATCTCATTTGAGTGTTATCAAAAAGTGTTACTTTTTAAAAAATTAAAAATAGTCTAAAAAACACCTTAAAATGTCTAAAAATAGTAACTTTATGCCAAGAATGGGACTAAATGGGACCAAATGAGACCACTTTCTCATTTTTTTCAAGTCATGATTCCATTTTAAGATCTGATATATAGTCACTTTACATGTTTTTTTGATAGCCAGTCCCAGCGGGATTCACGCCAAGAAATGTATGAGACCAGATCAAATGGGATCAAATGTGAAATTCATGGTTCTGGCGGTCAGTCTAGCTATAATCAACTGATCTGAACTCTGAGTTCAGTGTTATCTGAAACAGCAGCTCTTGACTGATGAGAACTACTTCTGAAAGAGAGAGACTAATGTGATGAACTGCACCTGATCACTTATATAGACTATTTCATTACACTTCACAGATTTCAACTGCTTCATTCTTGAATGTGTACACTCTGATTTGCAGTCATTCTCAATCACTGATCCTCAGCCGCCATGAATGTGTACACTCCGATTCTCAGCCATTCTCGATCACCGATCCTCGGCCACTATGAATGTATATAGATTCTTCCGCCTCAAAGCTTCACTGTGTACATTACTACATACATGTATAAATATTCACTTCAATCACTGATTCTCACACTTTCTCTCTCTTTTCCTTCTCTAATGTTTTTATCTTTGTTATATAAGATCTATCAATATAATACTGATCTATTTAGCGTAGATCTCTTACAGATAACATCTTCATCTACACTCAGTTTCATGAGCATTTTCATTCTTCATAATAAGTAGAGAGTGAGGTCAGAAGCATTGAAATATGCAGAAACACTTAAGTGTTCTTTCAGTGTTTTTATAGATGCTGAAGTTGTATGAGTTCTCTGTTAAGTTAATTATTGAATTTCCTTGTATTGAAGTTAGACTGACTGTGTCACCGTGTCTGAGACCAGGACCAGAATTTTTGATAGTTTCATTACCAATTCAACAGATCTCATTACATGGTTCTAACATTAGATAGTAGTTTCATACTGTCTCAGTGAGACTTACTGTCTACTCTTGTCACATTTTTCAAATAAGATCATGATTTCCACTTCTCAATTTAAATTATTTTTATTGCTTTAAATGACTTTAAATCTCATTTGAGTGTTATCAAAAAGTGTTACTTTTTAAAAAATTAAAAATAGTCTAAAAAAAACCTTAAAATGTCTAAAAATAGTAACTTTATACCAAGAATGAGACTAAATGAGATCAAATGAGATCACTTTCTTATTTTTTTCAAGTCATGATTTCATTTTGAGATCTGATATATAGTCACTTTGCATGTTT
The DNA here is from genome assembly GCF_000003855.2 of Blastomyces gilchristii SLH14081. Lineage (NCBI taxonomy): Eukaryota > Fungi > Ascomycota > Eurotiomycetes > Onygenales > Ajellomycetaceae > Blastomyces > Blastomyces gilchristii. The sequence goes on along the minus strand of NW_003101681.1, from coordinate 2,319,176 downwards.
ATTTAATGATTAGTCTCAGTAAGATTCATGCTAAGAAATGTATGAGATCAGATCAAATGAGATTAAACATGAAATTCATGATCTCAGCAGCCAGTCTAATTGAAGTTATTAAGTCACATGCATATCAGCTATCTATTATTATTATAGTTTTAACATTACTCAGAGTCACTGTAATATTACTTCTATACTCATAGTCAAGAGTTCTGTAGCGGGCTGCGTCTAATCAATTATATAGACTATTTCATTACACTTCACAGATTTCAACCACTTCATTCTTGAACACATACACTCTGATTCTCAGCCATTCTTGATCGTCAATTCTCAGCTGCTATGAACATGTATAGATTCTTCTACTCTGAAGCCTCACTGTATACATCATCACATACACATATAAATATTCACTCTGATTGCTGATTCTCACACTTTCTCTTTCTTTTCTTCTCTAATGTTTTTCTCTTTGTTATATAAGATCTATAATATTATACTGATCTATTCAGTGTAGGCTTCTTACACTAGAATAACATTCATTATCTTCTTATTAGAAACAATTATTCACATATTATCTTCTTATTAGAAATAATTACTCACTGAGATATCTGAACATATAACAACATGTAAGAAATAGAGAAACAGTTAAACAGTTAAGTGAACACTGAGTTCTCAGATAGAAGCTTACTCATCAGTCATTCTAACTCTGTAATAAGATCTTATAAAGAGAATATCAGTGAAAGATCTGAGAGTTCTGACACTCAGATGTATAAGATATTTATATAATTACACTTCTTCAGATGTCACAGATATTATATATCTGATAAAATGATATAATCATATCTAACAATAATATAAGAGAACTCTCAAATATGAGTATAGAAGTAATATCACAGTGACTCTGAGTAATGTTGAAATTACAACAGTAACAGATATCAGATATGCATGTAACTCAGTAACTTCAATACAAAGAGATTCAATAATTAACTCATGCAATTTCAATATCTATAGAGTCAAATATAAAAGTGCTGAAAGAATGCTTAGATACTTCTATATATTTCAATACTTTCAATCTCACTCTCTACTCAGTATAAAGAATGAAAATGCTTGTAAAACTGAGTGTAGATGAAGATGTCATCAGTTTATTAATTAATCAAAATTGATATATTAATGAATGATTGAAGAATCACATGAAACAGAAGTTTCATTTATGAATAAAAGCATGTGAATCAGTATTATGAATATCTGATAATATTATTAAATATCTTAATATCCTGTTCTGAGACACTGCTATGTAATAGAAAGTATTAGATTGATTACAGAGTATTTAACAGAGAAACACTTCTCTTACAACATTCATCTCTGACTTCAACATCAAGATTCTAGAAGCAGGTGATCAATCTTGAAAGAATTGAATGAAGATTAGCATGCTTAAGAAGATATTGACTTTCAAACTCTTACAGACTCTTATAAGTGTAGACAAAGACCAGACTTATGAAGATCTCTATACACAGCTCTGAACATTGAATGATCATCTTATCAAGCTCAAGAGTATATAGAACAGTGACAGAAGATGTTACATCTCAGTCACTTATATATCTATACTGAAGAGAAGTAACAGCAATGATGCAGATGTCATGAACTGAATAGACTTGAATATCTATATATAAGCAAGAGTTTTCACTGTTTAAACAGACTTCTGAGTTTCTGGAAACACTTCTGAAAAAGTCACTGATTGTGTAACATGGCCGAACTGAAGCAGTAGCTAGTTGGCAGTGTCATGTAGAGGTAGTTGTTTGAGAAGCTGTATAAATAAGCTTGACTATCTTGCTTGAATAGCGAGCTCATAGGCTACAGAGTTATTGCAAGAATATCACAGATATAATACTTAGTATACTAAGAAGATTGTATAAGACATGCAGTAACTCTTGTATATATTTCAGTAGAAGAAAAATGAATCACTGACTTCTTTGATAGAGAGCTAGCATCTAGCTATTCTATATAGATAATGAGTGAATACTCTTCTCTCATTTCATAAGTGAGAATAGCTGAAGTGATACCTCAGTAGTACCTCACTGTTAAGAAAGAGTAATCTGCTAGTGAGATTCTTATATTTATTAATCAGATCTTTCTATAATATATCTGAATAATATTATAGAGTGATTGAAAACCAGTTCAGACAGCCTGTGAGATGAATGAAATCATTTGCATGAAAGTGATAAGCTGTGTGAAACTGCAACAGAGTCTTGTTATGATCAGAAGTGTGACAATATTCTCTTCTTTAAGAGTATAGTTCTGATGCTCTCAAGATTACTGAATTAGAAGTTATTTTTATTATATAGCAACAGTTATCAACTGATTAACAGTGTATATACTGTACAAAGAAATAGATGAGTTTTTCTACTGACTGTGTAGATCTTTCTTTTCTCATCTTTATTCAAATCAAACATGTGATAAGTGAGTTTCTTATATATTGATTTGAGATGTGAAAAATGTAGTTAATAAGTGACTTACAGATCTCTCATCATATTCTATTCTATATATGAAATTCTCTGTAAAAGTTATGTGTTTTAGAGACAAAGCTAACAGTAGTGACAGGATTTTTCAAAAAGATCTCTCTCTCTGTAACACATTTTTCTCTCTCTTCTCTCATCTGTAATAGTGAGTGTATGAGAGTATCATTCTTGAGAGACAATAAGAGGCTTATTCTGATGTTTTCTAGTGAGTAATAAATGTCTTCATGATGTGGCTGCAGTCTCTGTGACTGTCAAGAAAGCTCAGTTGAAGGTGAAGATAGTGATGTCAATGAACTGTGAGAGCACTGCTCTCATTGTCACATCTTCTTCTTCTTCTTCTTCTACTTCTCTTACAGTCACAGCAGTAGTTGCTGTGTCTTACAGTGAAATGTTATTCCTTCTACTGATCAGTTTATTCATATTCAGTTCTTTTTCTACTCTCTCTGCTGCTTTTATAATGTTACTTCCCTCTTCAGTCAACACAGTGATATATGATCTTATGTGATCATTCAAAGAGAACTCTGAGAAGAGCTAGATTCTGAGAATAGTGACTCTGAGAAGCTCAATTTGTAGTTTCTCTCTTATAGCATATCTGAGCTCTGCTTGAAATGCTGCTGAGTTGAGTCTGCAGAGTTCTGTGATTTCTTTATCTTCTTCTTATAAGAAGACTTCAGTGTGATCTCTGATCAGTATTACTACTTATCTGCACTGTGCTAAGCAGCTGAAGAAGAGAGAGATCTTATACATCTACTTCTTCTCTCACTCTTATTATTTTTATTACATCTGTAATAATAACTTCTATCTCTCTGTAAGTATTATCTACTCTACAAGAAGATATTATATTAACTCTGATAAGAAGCTCAGATGCTTAAGTAGTACAGAGTAAGAATCTCAGAACTCTAAGTATTGATAGATTCTATCAAGACTGAGAAGATCTTTCTTACTTATCTGTAAAAGAAGGTGAAAGCATGAATCTTCAAGATAAAAAAACATCTCAGAATGACTGATCTTAAGAAGAGATTAGTCAGCACTGCTATTAAAAGTATTATAGAGATTAATCACTGATTGAAAAGAATCTTACTTCAATTAAAGTAGATGACTGAGATACTTTATAAATTAATAAGTTGATACTTTAAGTATCTCTTATACTCTTCTACAGCATGCTTCTCTACAGTGCTGCAGTACTAACTTCTCAGCAGATGAAGATACTGATACTGAAGACTTCAATGATGAAGAATGAGCTTAATGAGAATGTAATTATTAATGAGTAGACTCTGATCTCTCTTTTTACTTTTTCAGTGAGCTGCAGCTCTATTAGAATAGTAGTAATCTACAGATTAATAATATTAATCTTTTTATTAATTTTAAATATCTCTTTTCTCTAACTGCTTCAGGAATTTTACACTTGTATAGTCTTATTAAACTTTTAAAAAACTCTTTGAGAGAAAATAGAAGAAGAGTATTACAGAGTTTATAAGACACTGACTTATCACTGTAAGATTATCTCTAAAAAACTCTTTGAGAAAAAATAAGAAGTCTTAAGTAGTATTTCTTACTGAATGTCTCTGATGTGTAATAAGACAGTCTCTACTAGCTGTCTTATAGCTTGTAATCTCTTTCTCAGCATTTTTTAAATATGTAAGCAGTTCTTATAAATTCTCTGATAATGAATAATCTTCTCATTTAATAAGAGATTAAAGCTTGCTGTAATATATTCACTTATTCAATATTTTCTTCATAAGATATTCAGTATCACTCTCAATCTCAATATCATTCAATCAAGATAGCTCTGTCTCAGAATATTACTTATAGAGCTTCAAATAGAAAATATGAAAAACAGAATGAATTGATTTCAATTCTGAGAGTAGTTTTAACTCATATATCTGCTTACTTATCACTCTTATTACTGAGAAAGATTATAGTCATCACTCACTGAGCTTCTTACACAGTCTTATTATCTTGATATTCTTTGCTGAAAGTAGTACTTGATTCTCTATTAAGAACTTCATTGAAAGATGTTTTTAATTATAGTATTCTGTCTACTACTTCTGAGTACAGTGAATGCTTTTTACTGTCTTCTTATGAATTTTATTCAAAAGTTTCAATCTTATTTTTACTTTTAATATTAAGAGATACTCTGTTCTCTGTATCTGTTTAACATTCTAACTATCTGTCTCTCTCTTTGAAATGTTGTCTGTAGACTGGCCGCTGGGACCATGAATTTCACGTTTGGTTTCATTTGGTCTGGTCCCATACATTTCTTGGCGTGAATCCCGCTGGGACTGGCTATCAAAAAAACATGTAAAGTGACTATATCAGATCTTAAAATGGAACCATGACTTGAAAAAAATGAGAAAGTGGTCTCATTTAGTCTCATTTAGTTATATTCTTGGCATAAAGTTACCATTTTTAGACATTTTAAGGTTTTTTTTAGACTATTTTTAATTTTTTAAAAAGTAACGCTTTTTGGTAATGCTCAAATGAAATTTAAAGTCATTTAAAGCAATAAAAATAATTTAAATTGAGAAGTGGAAATCATGGTCTCATTTGGAAAATGTGACAAGAGTAGACAGTAAGTTTCACTGAAACAGTATGAGACTACTATCTAATGTTAAAACCGTGTAATGGGATCAGTTAAATTGGTAATAAGACTATCAAAAAATCTGGTCCTGGTCCCAGACACGGTCACACGGTCAGTCTAGTTGTCTGTGACATCACTGAGTAATGAAGAATTATATTCATAATAAGTATAGAAAGAAGATACTTTTAAGATTACATTCTTTGCATTGTTATATATGAATTCAGTAGTTAGAAGATGTTTAAGTCAATTATTCTGATAATATGAATAGAATACTTAAAGATACTATTCTAATGTCTGATTCTGATGTTCAATCTGATCATCTGTCTCTAGATGAAATACAGTACTGAGAAAACATCTTATTATAAGATAATAGTAAATGACTGATTAGTACTTACTGATGAAGAGGAATTCTCAATCTATTATCAGTGATTTTAAAGCACTGTGATTATAAATAATGATATCTAAAAACAGATCAGTCAATTCAGAGACTTTAATCTTTTTATAAGTAGAGATATATCTGATCATCTTCATGAAGTGATTAACAATGACTAAAATTGAGTCATATTCTTTGACTCTTATCAACTTCAGTAGATTAACTATGAAATTCATTAATAGATTCTATTATAAGCTCTTTGAAATAGACAGTAATATCAACTCACTGTATTACTTACACTGCAGAATCTTTATTCTTTGATAGATATTGTAAATCTTAATATACTCTTTAACATCTGTTCAGAGCGTGTCTTAAATATATTTATATTTTAGAAGCTTCTCAGTCTTCTCTAATCTGAAGTATCTTATATGAGAATTATTATAATGAATTCTCAATAACTTCTGATACATTGCTCTACTATAAGAAATGAAGACTGAATCATTCAGCAGTAGAAGTTTATATTCTTCTAGTTATCAGTAACTTGATTTCTTAGCAGCACTGTTTCACTCAGAGTCTGTCTCTTTCAAGTTTAAATCAGATTCTTTCTTCTTCAATTTCTGAATTTAAGCTGTAGTAGAGATGTCTCTCTTCTATAACTTATCAATGAATATCAAAAGTAGTCAGATTGAAAGATTGTAGATTATTTTATTCTTTATTAATTCAATAATAGTAAGATATAATACAAGAAGCTCATGATCTTCAGTATCAGTTCTCTGCAGAGACTCAGATTTTCTTTCACCTTCTATACTGAGTCACACAGCTGTCTTATCAGTGCTGTTCTTAAGCTTTAGAGAATCTCAACTCTCTGCAGTCAGCTTCTTCTGCAGTGATGACAGAGATTCTTTTATAGAATTCTTCTTTATATCAATGATATTATAATCAGACTGTTTAGACAGTGTGTTGACAGAGTTAAGCTGATCTGAATAGTATTGAATATAGAAATTATACTCTGAAAGCAGCTCTGCTTATCTGACTTGATGTTCTATCAAGCTCTTTGTTATCAAGAAGTAATGCAGATTTACATAATCAGTGAGAACTTGCACTGAGTACTTACTACTCTGAAGATAATAGACTGGCCGCCGGGACCATGAATTTCACGTTTGGTTCCATTTGGTCTGGTCCCATACATTTCTTGGCGTGAATCCCGCTGAGACTGGCTATCAAAAAAACATGTAAAGTGACTATATATCAGATCTTAAAATGGAACCATGACTTGAAAAAAATGAGAAAGTGGTCTCATTTAATCCCATTTAGTCCCATTCTTGGCATAAAGTTACTATTTTTAGACATTTTAAGGTTTTTTTTAGACTATTTTTAATTTTTTAAAAAGTAATGCTTTTTGGTAACACTCAAATGAGATTTAAAGTCATTTAAAGCAATAAAAATAATTTAAATTGAGAAGTGGAAATCATGGTCTCATTTGGAAAATGTGACAAGAGTAGACAGTAAGTCTCACTGAGACAGTATGGGACTACTATCTAATGTTAAAACCGTGTAATGGGATCAGTCGAATTGGTAATGAGACTATCAAAAAATCTGGTCCTGGTCCCAGACACGGTCACACGGTCAGTCTAGAAGATAATATTATCAGATCTTAAAGAATTCAACAATTATTAACATCTCTTAATTATAAGTATCATACTTTCTCTGCATAAGTAATAACTTCTTGAAGAAGAAGATCACTGATCTTTATTCATGATATCTTGTAGACTCTGTGAAAAAGTCTTCTCTTACAGATATTTCATTATCTATATTCTCAGAGATAATTATTCTCTGATTCTTTCAATATTGAAAGATCTCTGATATCAACTGTGAAAAGATTTCACAGACTCTATTCTCAGATACATCAGTCTCACACTGACTAAGTAAACCAGAGTTAAAGTGATTCAGTATTATAATATTTATAAAAGCTTGTTTCAATTCTGTAAACATCTGCACAGTGTTTTGAGTGAGAATAAATGATCACATTTTTCTGTCTTTCATACTTTTCTTTAACAGATCTGTAAGAGGGGCAGTAATTCATGAATATGTATAGACGAATTGTCTGTAGAAATTCATAAATTCTAGAAATATCTGTATCTCACAGTACATCTGTGACATCAGCCAGTTCTTAATAACAGAGATTCAGCTTCTATTCATTGAAATACTGTTCATCTCAATAATATAATCTAAGAAATCAATCTTCTGTATATAGAATGAGTATTTTTCAGTGTTTATATAGAGTTGATACTGTCTCAAGTAACTCAACACTTCTTGAACATGAGTATCATGTTCTTTCTCTGATTTTGAGAAGATTAGAATGTTATTCAGATATACTATACAGAAGACATTAACAAGGCTCTGCAGTGTCTCATTTATATAGATCTGAATGATGACTGAAGCATTACAAAGATTAAAAGATAAAACAAGATATTTAAAATTGTTATACTTAGTATGAAAAGCTGTTTTTCAAACATCATCTTCATTAACTCTGATTCTATGATAGATATTCTATATATCAATCTTTGAGAATATCTTTGCTTCAGATAATCAATTAATCATCTTATTAATTAACAGTAATAAATAGTAATTCTTAACTATCATCTTATTAAGACCTCTGTAGTCTATGTATAGACATAGCCTACTATTCTTCTTAAGTATAAAGAGTATAGACATCTCTGCTGAACTCTTTGATGAATATATTCAGTTCTTTAATTATGCTTTCTCAAGATATTTGTACAGAACATTCAATTTCTTTATAAACAAGTTGTAAAGAGATCTGTACAGCACTGTTGCATCATCTTCAAGATAAATCTTATATTATATCTTGATATCAGAAAACTTCACTGCTTTTCTTTCTGAAAAGACATTCTTATAATCTGTAAAGAGATGTTATATATATTCATCTTCAATAACAGATACTGCTGCTAATCTTGCAGTGAGAGTGATAACTTCTTCATCTATTTTCAAGTCTCAGTCATCTGCTATACAGTATATTGACTCTATCTTTTTCTCAAGATTCTTCTGATAAAACTCTTGAGATTTCTCTATTACTATCTCTTCATCAGTGAGATAATATCACTATATCTGAGTAACTTAGTCAATGAGAGAATTGTTTTCTCTCAATCATAAGAGATCTAGAATAATGTTCTTATCTATAATATTAACTGTGTGAAGAAGCAGACTGCTCTTCTTGAAGATTTCTTCTAAATCTGTAATTATACACTTCACTTGAATTATGTTAAAACAGTGATATTTCATTTTATCAGTAAATTTCATATGATCTGACAGATCGATCTATCTTCTTTCAATTCTTTATCAAAGAAAAGAAATAGAATATGAAGTTAATATTTATCTCAGAGTCAAGTAGATATCTCACTAATATCTTCTCATTTGAGATATACATTATGATCATAACATGAACTCAGAGATATGAGAATTATTAATTCTCTATTTCTTTCTCTTCTTTATCTTCTATGAATACATTTATCAGAAGAGAAGTCAACTTTAAGAAGATATCTTCTTAATTTCTTCTCTTCTTCAGCTTCTTATAATCACTGATATAATAATTATCAGCTTCACAGTTGAAACAGAGATCTTTATCAAATCTTTTTTAATATTTCTTCACAGTGAGTGAAGAATCAGAATACTTGAAATTCTTCTTTACTTTCTCTGTACTGAAGCTATCACAGTACTGTTTAGATTCTATTATTGATTACTTAGAAGAGATCTTATTAATCTTTTCTCAGAGAATTGATTATTCAAATAGATCTGAAAAGCCAGGTTAATAAGCTCAGTGTGATTAATTAATGAACTCTGATATTATAATATTATTATTCACATCTTATAAGTCAGCTTTATGAGATAAAGCTGTGTTTTTAATTGATTCAAATCATCAGTCAATTTCTCTTAATATTCTTCAAATCTTGTATTGAAATCAGAAGAATTCTTATTATCTTATTAATATAATATGTTAAATTACTGCACTGCTATGAAGCTATAGTTACAGTGATCTTCAATTTAGTTCAGTAGAAAGTTCTTGAATTCTTCTTAAGTCATAGTAGTATTAATACACTTAAGCTCTTTCTTCTTAATAGCTTAAGTAGTTGTAGAAGTGCCTTCAAGAAGATTAACAGTATATATTACTTATATCTTATAAGTATTATACTGGCTCAGATTAAGGTGAAATTTTCATTCAAGAATACAGATAAAGCTGTGAAATTCAGATAATATATTTCTCTTATATCTTAGAGAATCTTTAATCTTAATCTCTCTATCTGTAAGAGGCCTACGCCGAATAGATCAGTATTATATTGATAGGTCTTATTTAACAAAGATAAAAACATTAGAGAAGGAAAGAAAGTGCGAGAATCAGCAATTGAGATGGATATTTATATGTGTATGTGATGGCATACGCGGTGAAGCTTCGGGGTGGAAGAATATACACATGTTCATAGCGGCCGAGGATCGGCAATCAAGAATGACTGAGAATCGGAGTGTATGCATTCAAGAATGAAGTGGTTAGAATCTGTGAAGTGTAAGAAAATAGTCTATATGATTGATCAGACACAGCTCATCACATTAGTCCTCTCTTTCCAGAAGCAGTTCTCATCAGTCAAGAGCCACTATTTCAGATAATATAGAACTCAGAGTTCAGGTCAGTTAATTATAGTCAACTCATTTCATAAGATATTATCAGCTGCAGCTGCAGGATCTCTTATCAAGAATATTCTCAATCTCTCACTCAAGCTCATTATTTTCTTCTATGATGTCTGATAACTGTCAGTCAGAAATCAGCTGAGAAGAGAATGAATCAGTGATAGTGCAGCAGAGTAAGCTTGTATAAAATACATTATAAATCTCTGATGATGTGTCAAGATAATAGTTATAACTATCTAGAACTTCTATTACTTTATACCTGATATAACAGTAATCTAGTGTATAAGATGAATATGTGATTTATATATTCTTAAGATTCAATCATATCAGATCTTTTATCTTATATTGTTCTACAGAGTCTCAGTGAACATTGATTCAGTTTTCTTAATCTTGTTTCACAGTTATCATAAAGATCTCTGCTCAATCACAGATATCTCAGAGCTTCATTACTATATTATCAGTGATCTGAATCAGACTGTGAGAGTTCAGTGTGAACTATGTAATCTCTAGAAGATTTAACACTTTCATGTAATATTTATGTGTAAGAAAGAACAGACTTATATCTATTAAAATAGTATCTTGATCATTGATAGCAATCTCTGCATGTAGAAGAAGGTCATATCAATCATCTTATAAGTGATTACAGAACTTATGAAAATAATTCTTTACAGTCTGAATTGTTCATTTTGATGCATTATCAGTCTCAGAGTGATAGATAGTTGACAGATAGTATATAATCTTGAGAACTTGACAGATTCTAGTTCAGAGATTACTTACAAATTGACAGCTCTTATTCAATACTATGAATCTTAGTAATCTATACATTTAATAGAATGAGCTCTGTAGAAAAGCTTCAGTGACTTGTTCAGTATTCATCTTATCACAAGATTTCAATATTATATCTTTACTTAATTAATTCACAATGATCAGAATGTTTCTACAATTCTTACTCTCAGATAGCTTGATAGTGAAGTCAATCACTACATTTCATCAGATTCTATCAGAAATATCAAGTGATTTCAGTAGATCTTTTCTACAGTTCTTTTATAAGATAATAGAAGAACAGTAGTTGCAGTTGTGATTCAGAAGAACGTACGACCGTCGGATAATAACGCGGCCGCTTCCGAACTTGCTTACAAATGTAAAGGGGTCATAGCGGCCACTAATTAATTTAGCATATGATATATAAGAAGCCGGCATACATCTGTAATTATACACTGGCTCAAGCAATCTTCGAATCACATCTGATAGCATGTCTAAAAATCAGTGAGAAGTGTAGGCTTCTTCAGAGTGTGATAATTTCATCTATGAAGTAATTTATAGTTATCATGTCAGTGTGGTTCTAGAACATCTCAAAAGATAGCATATAAAGAGCAGTGAGTGAAAGAGTATCTGATTAATACTGCTTCACTTATTCAGGGAAAACTCCACACTCAGGCAAATGCCATGTATGAGACATGAACAGATGAGATGTGAGAAAGAGAATGAAAGTGATGAATCAGATTCAAAGAAGTTCACTTTCTACTTAAAAGAAGAATAACAAGAGAGAGAGTGATCATCACTGAAGTTGTACAATGATAATAGAAATCATATAACAATATAGCAATATAATAATATAGTGATATAACAATATAGTAATATAATAATAGATATTGTACAATTAATAAGAAATCATTAAAATAAATATCTTCTCTAGTTAATATGAACAACACTCTTCTCTGCTATCTGAATCAGAAGATATGCAGAACCTCTCAGAGAATTTACTTAAAGCAGTAAGAAAAGCAGTTAAAACTGCTAAACTGAAATTGAAGCTTTATACATGTACAAGAATTCTAAACAAGATTAAGGCCTTATATACACAGTGACAGGCTGAGATGAAAGCTAAATAATAACTGACATTTGTGATGAATCAAGCATTCACTATGAAGAGCTTCATCAACACAATTATCATCATTAATAAGATTAGAGAAAATCAGGTCTTAGGCCTGCAGCAGAAGATTCAATATTTATGCAGATAAATGACTACACTGAATCTGAAGATTTCATCATAATTATTCACAACCTCTTCAGAAGTGTACACATCATCAGAGATCACTGTGCAGAATAAAAATCTGAGTATGAAATATATTAAGTCAGAAAATCTGCTGAAATCATTAAGCTTCAATGACAATCAAAAAATTGATGCTACAATCAGCTGACTAAGTCAGATATAATCATATTATCAGATTGAATATGAACTTACAGACAGATAGTTAATAAAATTTCAATAAGTTCTAAGATTTATCACATTTCTACACAGAAAAGCAAAGTCATTATAAATAACTGATAAAAAGATAAATCTCACAGACTCAGAGTAATATTCATTTTCATAAATATGAAATGAGTTTTTCAAATGAATCTTACACAACTTTGAGAAAGTGAATATATAAGATAAGTATTATAAACATTTCACTGAGTGTAGATAAGTAAGCAATCTTATATCATACTTTACACACTTCAGCTTACACTATCTCATATTAAATGAAGAGCTTTTAACATCTTTCTATTTATAGATCTTCATTTATGATCTTATATCTGAGTTGAGAGTAGAATGAAAATGCTTAACTCTATAATCAGGCACAGTGAAAGAAGTATATAATATTCTTATTATACAGAAACAAGCAAGTCAATTGTAATAGAAAATACTGCAATCAAGTATATCTCAGTGAAGAACAGATAATCAGACTTCTATAACACAAGTTACATACTCAGATACAATGAATCTAGATCTGAATGTCATCTCTAAAGCATTAAATTCTCTGAAAAAGAGATTCTCTGAGTGAAAATCTTGATATTGTAAGCATTAAGCTTGCTGCAACTGTAGATACTAAAATCATGATGTAAAAGATTACACTCAGCAGACACAGTCAAGAGAAGTAAGAGAGTTAAAAAACTAGCAGAATCAGTGAGCTCAGAGACACTTGCTGATATTCTATGAAAAGTCTTTAAAGTAAAAGAGATAAATATGTTAGATAACTCTCTGAATTCTACAAATATCAAGAGAAAGCAGACTCTCAAATGAGATGCAGATGAGAATGATGAAGCAGACACTTATCTCAATATCTTAAGACCTGAAATGTTAATGTATAAGAGACACTTGAATAAGAATTGAGAGATGGCTGTAAAAGTGTTAGCAGATACAGAAGCTTCTATGCAATATATTAATAATTATATAATTCAAAGACTGAAAGAGGTTCATTAAGTGAAGAATCTCTGATATATAAGATTATCTGATAATTAATATTTGATATCACTCACAAGAGTAAGAGTTCTCTTGCACTTCAGAGAATAATCTTGCTATATTTGAGTGTGAGAGCTGCAGAACATGAAATACAACCTTATTCTCAGACTTAATTGATTTCAAAGATTCAATCTGCAGATTCAATGACATACATGTCATATGCAGTTGACTGATAGAAAGAAAACAGTTCATACAATTCTATTAACTGATATAAGAAGGATATTTCACATCTCTGATATAGAAGGATTAAATCTGCTTACACATTAATAAGCAAAGAGAATAATTCACAAGATCTCATTCAAAAGCATTCTGTATGTCATACAGAACCTGAAAGTGAAGAAAACTAAGATAAAGAATATATGAGAGAATAAGTATATGAAGAAGCTTCTGAAGAAGCATGAGAAGATCTTCTGAACAGATCTTTCATCAGAATTGCTGCTGAAACAAGAATTCATACATGAGATTCACACAGAGAACACAAAACCAGTCAATCAGAATGCATACCCTCTGTCACAAACATATTTCAAAGAACAGAAGTGTCAGATCACAGATCTTCTAGAACATGATCTCATACAATTCTTATCAAGTGCATGAGGTCTTCCAGTTCTATTCATGAAAAAGATGAGTGAGAAGTGACAGATGTGTATTGATTATCAAGCACTCAATAAGCTTATAATCAAGAATGAATATTCATTATTATAAATTTAATAACAGTTGAATACAGTTGAAAATACTTAATATCTATTAAAGATTAATCTTCTCTCAGAATACTGACAGATCTATATAGATAAACTGTCAGTTTTATGAACTGCATTTAATATATAATAAGAAAAGTTTGAATTTCTGATAATATCATTCAGTCTGATAAATGCATCTGTTATCTTTTAAACAATAATGAATATAATTCTTTATAAACAGAATGAAACCTCATATCTTATATATCTCAATGACATTCTAGTCTTTTCAAACTCATATAATAAATATCTGAAGCATTTTAATAAAGTGCTTACAACTCTGACAGAGTATAAGCTCTATATCAAATCAACAAAGTATGTGTTTGAAATGAAAGAGTTAAAGTTCATAGAATATGTAATGAGTAGTGACTGTATATATCTTATCTCAGAGAAATTGAATATCATAGCAAATTGACTGTGACTGAGAAATATATATTATATATAACAGTTTCTTGAGTTGATCTTATATTACTGCAGATTCATCAAGAATTTTATATAAATATCTGCATCACTCTCAGATCTCTTAAGAGAAATAGATGCAAATCTGTAAAAGAAGAAGTTTCATTCAATTATCTGAAATACTGTATGTGAAGAGGCTTTTCTCACACTGAGAAAATATGTAATAACATTCTCAGTGCTTATTCAATCAGATTATGATAAACCTTTCTACATTGAGATGAATGCATTCAAATGAGCTATCAGAGATACTCTTCTACAGATGAGCAAGAATAACAAGCTGCACTCAGTAGCATACAATGATAGAAAACTATCAGATGTTAAGCTCAATTACTCAGTGTATAAAAAGAAATTGCTAGCAATTAAGCACACACTGGCATTGTGAGATAGATATATTGATAACAGATATATGATAACAGTGATCACAGACTATGAAAGTCTCATCTATCTATAATTAACTATAAAACCTTTCAAACACTTAGTACATTGAATCTCAGAGTTCTAAGCATACAATCTTCATATCAAATATCAAAAGAGATTGAATACTGTGATGCTGAATGCAATCAGTCACAGACTTGATTTCATGAGTGAGAATTCTGTAAATCAGGTATAAGAGAAGTTTGTATTAAATATGCTGAGAGAGTGTAAGAAATCAGAATGAGTGAACATTATGATCTCTCACTTGAAGAATGATAAGATGTCAGATAACAAGTATCTTGTGAGAGTAGTAGAAGAGATGCTTTCAAACTTTAAGCTGAGAAAATTGAAAAATGATGTTATGCTTTATCATAATCTAGAATATGTGAAAGCTCTCTATCTAGAATCTTCATTTAGACATAACTTGATGACTTGCATGCACAAGAAATTCAGTCACTTAGAAAGCTCTGAACTCATAAGCATACTCAAATCAAGAGTATACTGGTCAAGCATGACTGAGGATATTCAGATCTACACTCACAAGTGTCTGAATTGCCAGGTCATGAAAGAATCTAAGAAAGAATTAGAACATGAGAAAGTACAACATCAGATGAAGTATACAATACAATTATTTAAATGATGAGAGATGAATCTCATAGACATATTACTGCAAACATTAAATGAAAATTGATGAATAATCACTGCTATTGATTATGCTACTGACTGGCCAGTTGCAAAAGCAGTTTCAGAGACAATAGAGAAGATAATAGCAAAGTTTCTACATGATAAGATCTATATTAACTATGAAATGTCATATGAGATTCTGACTGATAACAGTGTGAATCTCATAGAAGAAGTAGTGAGACATTTCATAAGCCAGTTATAGATAAGACATCATAGAACAATATTATATCACTCACAGATAAATAGAAAAGTAAAACACTTGAATGAAATCTTGAGTAACATGCTGATGAAATATCTAGTGAGCAAGTCTATGAGATTATGAGATAAATATCTCAGTCAGGTGCTATTAGTCACATGAATTCAGCAGCATACAGTCTTCAAGCATTCATCATTCTATCTATTGTATGGATTGCATCCGCGCATTCTGGAGAATGCTTTGAAAAAGATGAGAAAGAGAACAGTAGTTACAGATGCAGCAGTAGCAGTTGCAGACACAATAGTCACAGACACAGAATCAAGATTGAAAGAGATCAGTCACACACATACAAAAGCTAACAAGTTACTCCTGAACTAAGCAATTCAATCAAAAAGAATACAAGACTCACTAGTTAAGAAATTGAGTCTCAAGATGAGAATATAAGTTCTCATATATAATGAGAGCTCTGAGAAGTTTCAATCTAGATATTTTAAGTCATATAAAATACTCAAATCACATTCTCTGAGAACATATGCATTGAAAGAATCAGAGGGACAGATCTTATATAACTTAATAAATGATTCATGACTTATGAAAGTAAAGATACAAGATCTGAGTAGATTATAATTATTCACAGTACTATTATCAGTATTGAAAAAGAAGAGACTTATAATTGAAAAGTCTCATAAGGTAAGAGATATCATAGACACTTACAAATCAGATGATCTGACTTATTTCAATCTTTTCATAATTATAAGAAAAGAATGAGAAGCAATGAAGAAATCAGATAAATATCACACTTCAATAAGTGATGAGACTGTAGTCAGTTATATAATAATATACTGCAGATAGTGAGTGCAACACAGTAAAGAGCAGTTTCAAAGTAACAGACTTACACATGAGTCAGATTGCAGAAGAAAAAGAAATTCAGAGTTGAATTCAACTGTTTATATCAGTTCAATTACAAAGATCACAGAGAATGAACTATCTGAAACATTCACAGATATATGAAATTAAGTTATCTTAAGTTCTGAGAACTCTCAGAGATCAGATGAGATTAGTTTCAATGAGCTATTTACTGTAGTGATTTAAGTGAGTGAAGAGAGGTAGTATAATGCATAAGATAGAATTACAAAAGATGAAAGCTGCTGAACCTAGTCACTGAATACTGTATTATATAGAGATTGTATAAGAGTAGTGACTAGCAGATAAAGAAAAAGTGTAAGAAAAGAAAAGAGATAATGAATTAATCATCAATTATAAGAGTCAGCTATAAAAGACAAATATTATTATATACATCTTATTCATTTTCATACATCATACATTTAATCTATTTCCAACATCACATCACCTGAAAAACACTAAAAACAAAGAAAATCTCAAAACTCGAGATTCATAAGAAATTCAAGAGTCATAAGTCACTCTCATAATAATACTGTACATATCTTCAATTCCTCTACTGCTCTGTGTATAACATTAATGTCATTTATCACAAGATTGACTGGAATGTCAATATAGAAATGCATATGTGTATGTGTAGAAAAATTGAAGAAGAGCACAGAATCTGCAGAATCAGAAGTCAGAGTAGAAAAAGCAGAGACAGAAGAAATGAAAGAAGAAGAAGATACAGAACTGAATGAATAATAGCAGAAGTCACTCAGAGCTAAACACTTACAACTCAGTGTGTGCACAACCTTCTCTGTAGAAGAGGAAGAGAAAGTAGTAGAAGAAGCTTAAGAGTGAAAGAGAGTAGTCTCAGCAGCATTGTCATCTTCAATTAGAATAATCTCTGATGTCAGAGTAATTAAGAATCATTATTAGCATATGAAAACTGCAAAATCAGAGATGAGAACAGTTATTAAATGAACACTCACTAGTCTTAGAGTTGTACACACAATTACAACATACATGAGGCTTCTCAGAAAGAGAGAGAGAGACATAAGAGAATGTAGAAAGCAGAATGCAGTGTGTAAACAGTTCATTCTTATAATGATTTCTCAGACAAGATATACAAGTCTCACACTCACAGGTGTAAAAAAGTATGATATCTGTATTTCTGTTTCTGAAAACACAGATATCTTTCACCTGTATCACAAAGTCAGATAACAGATATTAGAGAATAGACTGATATAAATCTATTATCTTGAAGAAATTCATTAAAGCAGATATTCTCACAATATTGAACTTTACAGTTATGAAAAGTTTCTTGATATCTGTGAATATCATAACTTCATGCACAGTAAAACTTATAATAATTTCTTCTAAGAACAGAAAAATCAGTGTTAGAAAGAAAAGATGAAAAAGAAAAAGACTTATAATCTCAATACTGTTAAGAAGAGAGATGATTCTCTGATATAAATGAATAATTATCTCATTATAAATATTTAAAATGAATATAATAATCAGCATCTGTGACTGAGCTTCAGATAGTTGTATTATATACAGTCTTTATATAATAAATTATTCTGAGAGTTGATAAGAAGAATGAGAGTATACACACTGAGAAACATGATTCATTAAGTCTATACAACATCTCCTTGAAACAGGGAGAGCTGATAATAAAAGCAGAGATGATAAAACCAGAAGTAGTAGAAGTGAGAATTGCAGGAACAGAGATAGCAGAAGCAGGAGAATCAGACACAGAGACAGATGTAGAAGATTAAGAGAGAGTAGCAGAGAAAGAAACAGAGAGAGTAGAGAGAGACATAGAAGACTCAGTTATATATAGTATAAGTAATTTCTTTATTACCACATTCTTCAAGTTCTCAATCAATGATTCAACATTGAGTTCACTATCATCAGCAGATACAGATCTGTCAATGTGTGAAGATTCTATATAAATAAAAACAAACATATCAGCATCTGTGTTCACACAAAATTATGTCAGAAAACACAATCAGAAACTCACTGAGAAGAAAAACAGTCAAGAGTATATAAGAAGATGAAGAAGATGTGTTATTCATGATAATATATTCTGACAATCATTAGAAGATAAACAAGCTCTGATCACATATGTTTCACAACACATTACACTTACTGCTAACAAACTGCTCAGTATAGGCACTATAATGACACTTGTGAGAATAAGAGACTATTATCAGAAACATGTACAATGTAATAGATAAACAGATAGAAGATATTGAATAGAAGAAGAAGTAGTAATCTGAGATGAAATAATGATAACATTCAATGATGATGATGATGAAGAAGATAATTGAAGAATGAGAAAAGTTAGTAAATAAGTAGTGTAATATAGTGAAAGTTTCTTTATAAGAGTGTACACAGAACACTAGCTGAATCAGAGATAAGTCATATAATTGTGAACACTAGTAACATGCTAATCCGCATGAAGCTAGAACAGATATTATAGTCACATGAGTATAACTGAATCTGATAAGAGAGAATGTGATTCAGAAGAACATATGACTGTCAGATAATAACACAGCCACTTCTGAACTTGCTTACAAATGTAAAGAGGTCATAGCAGCCACTAATTAATTTAGCATATAATATATAAGAAGCCGGCGTACGCCTGTAATCATACACTGACTTAAGCAATCTTTGAATCACACAGTTTCAGACAAAGCATCTGATACTGTTTAATATCTCAGATTAATAGAACTCTTAAAAGATCATTCTATACAGTTATTCACAGTCTGAATGATCAGTTATATGCAAATCATGCATCTCTTGCATTATTCAGATGTGTAAGAGTTTGAAGTAAGAGACTCAGCATCATTTGCAGAATCACAGAGTGTTATTATCATTAATTGAACATTCTGAGATATCAGTTCTTACATATAATTCTGAAGAAAATCAGAATGCTTCTTATTATACTGCTTCAGTAAGTGCTTGAAGAAGTTCATCAGTTTAAGCTGCTGTATATCATAGCTCATCTAATGTAGGTTCAGAAGAAGTTGAGATATCAGTGATAGTTCTAGTCAGAGAAGCATGTATAGTGCTGTGAGTTATTTTATCTTGACTAACTAGTATCTTCAGATTTAAGAGCTGATGCTCTTGATTCATTCAGTGAGTATCTGTTACATTCAATAATATATTCTGCTCTCATTATGAGAGGGCATCTGTTATTGAGTTCTGACTGTCAGAATAATAGTGTATTGTAAAATGAAAGCAGCTTAAGAACTCAGATTATTGTATCTGTTATTTAGTAAGTTTATAGATAGTTATAAAGTATTTGAGATTCTTATGATCTGTAACTATCTCAAATTCAGAGATACTTCAGAGTTCTGAATCTCATTCTTCTAAACAGTATATAATTGTGAGAAGTTTCTTGTCATAGATCTTATAATTGCATTCAGTGAGACTCAGTTTCTTAGACATAAAGACACATGATCATAGAATATCTTCATTATCATATTACAATATCACTTTTTCTGTCATATAGCTAGAGAAATCAGCTTCAATAACTGTCTCATAATCAGAGTTAAATGTTATCAGTAGAGAGATATTAATGAACATCTTCTTCATCTGTGTAAATGCAGCTTTGAGATTCACTGATCATTGAAATACTGAGTCTTTCTTAGTGAGGTCTGTAAGTAATCTCACAATATCTGAGAAGTTTCATATAAATTACTGACAGAAGTTAGCAAATCTGATGAAGCTTCATACATCTTTCACAGTATGTGAAGCTTCTTATTCAAGAATAATGAAGACTTTCTCAGAATTCATTCAAATCTCCTTATCAGCTTCTATAATAAAACCCAGATACTTGATACTCTTGACTTTAAAATCACACTTGTTAATATCTATCAGTAGTTCTGCTTCTTGTAGCTGTTGTAATATCTTTCACACATATTCTTGATATTCTTTTCTGAATTTATCAGTGAAGATGAGAATGTTATCTAGATAAGCAGATGCAAACTCATCAAGAAAATCTCAGAGTACTCAGTTGACATACTTCTGAAATATACTGAGAGCATTAGTCAGTTCAAAAAGTGTGACTATTCATTCAAAGAGATTATAATATGTTTAAATTGCTGTAAGCTATTCATCTTCTGAAGTGATACAAATCTTATGAAATGCAGTGATAATATCTAGTTTTATAAATCATTGAGCTTGTCTGATCTGTGCTAGAGTTTCATTGATAAGAGATAAGAGATATTAATCTTTCTTTATCAATCTGTTCAGACCTCAGTAGTTCATATAGAATTAAAGTTCTTCATCTGATTTCTTTGCAAAGAGAATAGAAACTGCAGTAGAAGAGTTGCTAACACATATAAATTCTTTATTTAACAGATCATTGAGTGTCTTTCAAAGAAGAAGAAGTTCATCTCAGAACATGTTATAAAGAGAGTCTTATAACAGTTCAGAGTTCTTATCATTCTTTTTCTCTAACTTAATACTATGATTCACTTCAGAACCTTATAAGAAGAGTATGTTTATAATATTATCTTATCAGAAGATATCTAGATATTCATGATATTATTAAGATAGTTTTATACAAGAATCTGTTATAATAATATGAGATAACTTTTCTAGAGTCTTTTTAATATCAGCCAGACTGATAGAATAGATTGATACATAATTCTGCTGTCAGTGAACTTATCAGTGACTCTGTCAGTGATCTTAATGATGACTTCTTTTTCAGAGTATTTTGTACATGTTGATAGAGATCTGTGTCAGATTCATGATCTTGTGAATGTCATCTTCATGAACTCTATCATTGTTAGAGAATATCAAGCTTCTGTTTTAAGCATTCAATAAGATGCCTTGTTCAGATAGTCAGATAAGTTCTAACATAAGATTATAATCAAGATTATCAACTTTATATACATAGGCATCTTTATATTGATGTTCTCTCACATCTATGATCAGCTTCATCATGTAACAGGTACAAATGTTCTTTGAATCATCAAATTCTGCAAGAAGTCAGGGTTTTGATAGAGAGATATACTGAAGGTTATAATATTTTATGACTGAAGATTTTATCATTGCATAGTGATATAGACTGCTGTCTATCATGGCTTTTATATTATACATATTATCAATCACAGTAGATACAAGAATCACATTCATTGTCATCTTCTCTTCAAATTGTTATTATCCGACCTCTTCAAGCTTCTGTTTATTAATTTGAACAGAAGCTAATCTTTTCCCTGTTTCATCAGAGCATTCTCATAGTTATGTTTCAAATCTTTCTTCACTGCAATGTGATTGATGTAAACAGATGCTGATATTTCTCTCAAGTGTGAAGACACATAGATTGATTGATAATTAAAAGCAATGTGTTCTGATCAGTTACAGTTAATATACACTTCACATTGATATTGATCAGTGACTTCTTCAGAAGTGATCTCAGGAACTCAGAAGCCTGTTCAAACAGTAGAAACTCTTGCTTATGCATAGACATTTGAATCTATTCAGTTCATAACATCTGTATCATTGCTGTTACTTCTCTTCAGCACAGGTATACAAGTGACTGAAATGTAACATCTTCTGTCACTGTTCTGTATACTCTTAAGCTTGATAAGACAGTCATTCAATGTCTGAAGCTGTGTGCAGAAGTCTTCATAAGTTTAGTCTTCATCTACACTTATAAGAGTCTATAAGAGTTTAAAAGTCAATGTCTTCTTGAGCATGCTAATCTTCATTTAATTCTTTCAAGATTGATCACCTGCTTCTAGAATCTTAGTATTGAAATCAGGAATGAATGTTGTGAGAGAAGTGTTTCTCTGTTAAGTACTCTGTAACTAATCTAATGCTTTCTGTTATATAACTGTGTCTCAGAACAGAACATCAAGATATCTTATAATATTATCAGATGTTTACAACACTGATTCACATGCTTTTATTCATGAATAAAACTTCTGTTTCATATAATCTTTCAATCATTCATTGATATATCAATCTTGATTGATTAATGAACTGATGAAATCTTCATCTACACTCAGTTTCATGAGCATTTTCATTCTTTATAATGAGTAGAGAGTGAGATCAGAAGTATTAAAATATATGAGAGTATCTAAGTATTCTTTCAGCACTTTTATATTCAGTTCTGTAGATGTTGAAATTGTATGAGTTAATTATTAAATCTCTTTATATTGAAGTTATTGAGTTGCATGCATATCAGCTATTTATTATTGTTGTAATTTCAACATTACTCAGAGTCACTGTGACATCATATCTATACTTGCATTTGAGAGTTTCATATTATTGTTAGACATGATTATATTGATCATCAGATATGTGATATCTGTGAAATCTGAAGAAGTGTAATTATATTCTCATATATCTGAGTGTCAGAACTCTCAGATCTTTCACTGATATTCTCTTATAAAATCTTATTCTCTTCATAAGATCTTGTTACAGAGTCAGAGTGACTGATGAGCAAGCTTCTATCTGAGAACTCAGTGTTTACTTAACTATTTAACTGTTTTTCTATTTCTTACATGTTGTTATGTGTTCAGATATCTCTCAATGAATAATCATTTCTAATGAGAAGATAATGTGTGAATAATTATTTTCTAATAAGAAGACAATGAATATTTTTATAGTGTAAGAGGTCTACACTGAATAGATCAGTATTATATTGATAGGTCTTATTTAACAAAGATAAAAACATTAGAGAAGGAAAGAAAGTGCGAGAATCAGTGATGAAGGTGAATATTTATACGCGTATGTGGTGGTGTACACAGTGGAGCTTCAGGGTGGAAGAATATACGCGCGTTCGTAGCAGCCGAGGATTGGTGATTGAGAATGGCCGAGAATCAGAGTGTACGTGTTTGAGAATGAAGTGGTTGAAATCTGTGAAGTGTAACGGAATAGTCTATATAATTGATCGGGCGCAGCCCGCCACACTATCTTTATAATAGATGTAGATGTGTAGAGACTGTGACAGTTAGACTGACCGTGTGACCGTGTCTGGGACCAGGACCAGATTTTTTGATAGTCTCATTACCAATTTGACTGATCTCATTACACAGTTTTAACATTAGATAGTAGTCTCATACTGTTCCAGTGAGACTTACTGTCTACTCTTGTCATATTTTTCAAATGAGACCATGATTTTCACTTCTCAATTTAAATTATTTTTATTGCTTTAAATGACTTTAAATCTCATTTGAGTGTTATCAAAAAGTGTTACTTTTTAAAAAATTAAAAATAGTCTAAAAAAAACCTTAAAATGTCTAAAAATAGTAACTTTATACTAAGAATGGGACTAAATGAGATCAAATGAGACCACTTTCTTATTTTTTTCAAGTCATGATTTCATTTTAAGATCTGATATATAGTCACTTTACATGTTTTTTTGATAGCCAGTCCCAGCGGGATTCACGCCAAGAAATGTATGGGACCAGATCAAATGGGATCAAATGTGAAATTCATGATCCCAGCGGCCAGTCTAGTGACAGTGATAGAACAGTTGAAGAGCTCATGTCAAAATATACAGTGAGTTCAGAAATCTCAGATTTCTGTCAGAGTAGAGAGGTACATACTCTAGAGAATAATGTAGTGTTTCTCTCAGAAAGTGAGATCAGATTAGTTTCAGTATAAATGTATAAGGTTATATCAGTCTGTTAGAGCTCAACTGATTCAAACTTGTAATCAGATTAAGTAATTCAAATTGTAATATAACTGAACTGAAGTGATGACTAGTTAGTAGTATTATATAGAGATAGTTATTTAAGAAACTGTATAAGTGAGCTTAACTATCTTGCTTGAATAGTGAGCTTGTAGACTACAGAGGTATTGCAAGAATATCACAGATATAATACTTAGTATACTAAGAAGATTGTATAAGACATGCAGTCACTCTTATATATATTTCAGTAGAAGAAAAATGAATCACTGACTTTTTTAATGAGAAGTCAGTATCTAGTTATTTTATATAGATAATGAGCAGATACTCTTCTTTTATTTTATGAGTGAGAATAGTCAGAGTAATATCTCAGCAGTGTCTCACTGTCAAGAAAGAGTAATCTGCTGACCTTGTATAAAAGTGAGGTTCTTATATTTATCAATCAGATCTTTCTATAGTATATCTGAATGATGTTATAGAGTGGTTGAAAACTGGTTCAGACAGTCTGTGAGATGAATGAAACCATCCGCATGAAAGTGATGAGCCGTGTGAAACCGTAACAGGGCCTTGGCGCAGCCGGGAGCGTGATAGATTGACATCAATGTGAAGTACTACATTAACTGTAATCAATTAGAACATATCACTTTCAACTGCTGATTAATCTATGTGTCTTCACACTTGAGAGAAAGATCAGTGCCTTCTCATTCAAGGAATGAATCAGTGTCTGTTCATGTCAATCATGTTACATTAGAGAAAGATTCAGAAGATAACTATGAGAATGTCTCAATGAAACAGAGAAAAGATTAACTTCTATTCAAATTTGTAAACAGAAGCTTGAAGAGGTTGAATGATAATAATTTAAAGAGAAAATGATAATGAACATGATTCTTATATCTACTGTGATTGATAATATGTATAATATGAAAGTCATGATAGACAGTGATCTATGTTATTATACAATGATTAAATCTTCAGTTATAAGATATTATAATCTTCAGTGTATTCTCTTATTAAAAATCTGACTTCTTGCAGAATTCAATGATTCAAAAGATGTTTGCATCTGTTACATGATAAAACTAAACATAGATATTAAAGAACATCAGTATGAAGATGCCTATGCATATAAAGTTGATAATCTTGATTATAATCTAATATTAGAACTTGTCTAACTATCTGAACAAGGCATCTTATTGAATACTTGAAACAGGAGTTTAATATTCCCTAATAATGATAGGATTCATGAAGATGATATTTACAAGACTATGAATCTTACACAGATCTCTGTCAATACTTATAAAATACTCTGCAAAAGAAGTCATTAAAATCATTAACAGAGTCACTGACAAAGTCACTGATAGCAGAATCATGTATTAATCTATTGTATTAGTCTGACTGATATTAAGAAAGCTCTAGATAAGTTATTTCATACTAATATAACAGATTCTCATACAAAACTTTCTCAATAATATTATAAATATCTACATATCTTCTGATAAGATAATATTATAAATATATCTTCTTTACAAGGCTCAGAAGTGAATCACAGTATTAAGTTAGAAAAGAAGAATGATAAGAACTCTGAGTCATTATAAAGCCTTCTTTATAATATATCTTGAGATGAACTTCTTCTTCTTCAGAAGACACTGAATAATCTGTTGAATAAGAGATTTATATATATTAGTAACTCTTTCACTGCAGCTTCTATTCTCTTTGTAAAGAAGTCAGATGAAGAACTCTGATTCTGTATAAACTACTGAGATCTGAACAGATTGATAAAGAAAGATTATTATCTCTTATCTCTTATCAATGAAACTCTAGTATGAATCAGATGAGCTCAATGATTTATAAAGCTAGATATTATCACTGTATTTTATAAGATTTGTATCACTGAAGAAGATGAATGACTTACAGCATTCTGAACACATTATAGTCTCTTTGAATGAATAGTCACACTCTTTGAACTGACTAACATCTTCAGTATATTTCAGAAGTATATCAACTGAGCACTCTGAGATTTTCTTAATAAGTTCATATCTGCTTATCTAGATGACATTCTCATCTTCACTAATGAATTCAGAAAAGAGTATCAAGAGTATGTATGAAGAGTATTATAATAACTACAAGAAGCAGAACTATCAATTGATATTAATAAGTGTAATTTCAAAGTTAAGAGTACTAAATACTTAGGTTTCATTATAGAAGCTGATAAGAGAATTTGAATGAATTCTGAGAAGATCTCTGTCATTCTTGAATGAGAAGCTTTATATACTGTGAAAGATGTATAAAGCTTCATTGAATTCACTAACTTCTATCAGTGATTTATACAAAACTCCTCAGATATCACAAGATCACTTACAGAACTCACTAAGAAAGACTCAGTATTTCAATGATTAGTAGATACTGAAGCTGCATTTACATAGATGAAGAAGATATTCATTAATATCTATCTACTGATAATATTCAATTCTGATCATGAGATAGTTGTTGAAGCTGATTTCTCTGACTATGTGATAGAAGAAGTGATATTGTAATATAATGATGAAGATATTCTACAATTATGTATCTTCATGTTTAAGAAACTAAGTTCTGCTGAATGCAATTATGAGATCTATGATAAGAGACTTCTTGTGATTGTATACTGTCTAGAAGAATAGAACTTCAAACTTCAAAGTGTCTCTGAATTTAAGATAATCACAGATCATAAGAATCTTAAATACTTTATAATAATCTATAAACTCTCTAAATAATAGATACAATGATCAGAGTTTCTAAGCTACTTTCATTTTACAATACACTATCACTTTGACAGCCAGAACTCAATGACAGATACTCTCTCATGACAAGAACAAGATATATCATCTGATGTGACAGATACATACTGAATGAATTAAGAACACTGACTCTTGAATCTGAAGATATTAGTTAATCACAATAAGATCACTTATAACACTATATATACTTTATTGATCAGAACATTCTTCAGATCTACACTGAATGAATTATAACATATAACAGCTCAAACTGATGAACTTCTTCAAGCACTTATTAAAGCAGTATATCAAGAAGCAATCTGATTTCTCTTAGAACTATATATAAGAACTAATATCTCAGAATATTCAATCAATGACAATAATACTCTATGATTCTGTGAATAACACTGAGTCTCTCACTTCAAACTCTAACATATCTGAATAATACAAGAGATGCATGATTCATATATAACTGATTATTCAGGCTGTGAATAACTGTATAGAATAATCTTCTGAGAGTTCTACTGATCTGAGATATTAAACAGTATCAGATACTTTGTCTGAAACTGTAATTATTATTCTTCTATTATCTTATGAAAGAACTGTAGAAAAGATCTGCTGAAATCACTTCATATCTCTAATAGAGTCTGATAAGATATGATAATTAACTGTGCTATTGATCTCTCTGAGAGTAAAGATTGTAGAAATATTCTAGTCATTATAAATTAATTAAGTAAAGATATAATATTGAAATCTTGTAATAAAATAAATACTAAACAAGTCACTGAAGCTTTTCTACAGAGTTTGTTCTATTAGATATATGAGTTACTGAGATCTCTAGTATCAGATCAGAGCTGTCAATTCATAAGTATTCTCTGAATAAGAATCTATCAAGTTCTCAAGATTATATATTATCTGTTAACTATCTATCATCTCAAGACTGATAATACATTAGAATAGATAATTCAGACTATAAAGAATTATCTTTATAAGTTCTGTAACTATTTATAAGATGATTGATATGATCTTCTTCTACACACAGAAGTTACTATTAATAATTAAGATATTATTTTAACAGATATAAGCCTGTTCTTTCTTATATACAGTTATTATATAAAGATGTTAAATCTTCTAGAGACTACACAGTTCACACTGAATCTTCACAGTTCAATTCAGATTACTGATAATATAGTAATAAAACTCTGAGATATCTGTAATTGAGCAGAAGTCTTTATAATAAGTAGTAAACAGAATTAAGAAGATCAAATCAATGTTCACTGAGACTCTGCTGAATAATGTAAGATAGAAGATCTGATATGATTGAATCTTAAGAATATATAAATCCCACATTCATCTCATATACTAGATTATTATTATATCAGATATAAAGTAATAGAAGTTGTAAGTAGTTATAACTACTGTCTTAATACATTATCAGAGATTTATAATATCTTTCACATAAGCTTGTTCTGTTATACTGTCATCAATCTGTTCTCTTCTCAACTGACTTTCAACTGACAGCTGTTAGAGATTATAGAAGAAGATAATGACCTTGAGTAAGAGATTGAAGATATTCTTGATAAGAGATTATATAACTGCAGCTGATAATATCTTGTAAAATAAGTCAGTTATAATTAACTGATCTGAACTCTGAGTTCTGTGTTATCTGAAACAGTAGTTCTTGATTAATAGAAACTGCTTCTGAAAGAGAGAGACTAATGTAACAGGCTGCATCTGATCAATTATATAGACTATTTTATTACACTTTGCAGATTTCAATGACTTCATTCTCAAATATATATACTCTGATTCTCAGTCATTCTTAATCACTGATTCTCAGCTGCTATAAATACATACACTCTGATTCTCAGTCATTCTTAATCACTGATTCTCAGCCGCTATGAACATGTATAGATTCTTCTATCTTAAAGCCTCATCACATACATCATTATATACATATATAAATATTCACTTTAATTGCTGATTCTCATACTTTCTCTTTCTTTTCTTCTCTAACATTTTTCTCTTTGTTATATAAGATCTATAATATTATACTGATCTATTCAGCGTAGGTCTCTTACAAGTTCTCTCATATTATTATTAGACATGACTATGTTATTTATTGAATATGTGATATCTATGAAATCTGAAGAAGTGTAATTATATGAATATCTTATATATCTGAGTGTTAAAACTCTTGAGTCTTTCAGTAATATTTTCTTATAAAATCTTATTACAGAGTTAGAATAACTGATGAGTAAGCTTTTATCTAAGAACTCAGTATTCACTGAACTGATTCTCTTTCTTATATATTATTACATATTTAGATATCTCTTAATGAATAATTATTTCTAATAAGAAGATGATATATAGATAATTATTTCTAATAAGAAGATAATGAATATTTTTCTAGTGTAAGAAGTCTATGCTGAATAGATCAGTATAATAAATAGAACTTATATAACAAAGAGAAAAATATTAAAGAAGGAAAAGAAAGAGAAAGTATAAGAATCAGCAATTGAAGTGAATATTTATACATGTATGTAATGATGTATGTGATGAAGTTTCAGAGTGGAAGAATCTATACGCGTTCATAATAGCCAAGGATCAGTGATTGAGAATGACCGAGAATCGGAGTAGCGGCTGAGGATCAGTGATCGAGAATGGCCGAGAATCGGAGCGTACGCGTAATCTGTGAAGTGTAATGGAATAGTCTATATGATTGATCGGGCGCAGCCCGCCACATCTCTTTTCTCTTCTTCAATTCATCACTAATTTCAAGCTGGTATGAAAACTATTAAAACACTCTCAGAAACTCTCAAATTAAAGAGTATAGACTAATTAAATTTTAAATACAGAAGAAATCAAATTATCTTTAACTGATTCAGGGATAAAAAAGAGTTCAGAATTAAGTAGATTTACTCAAAAAATAATGTTCTGATCTTTTATAAAAAGACAGATAAAAGAATCTTGTTTAAACAAGTGAAATGAAAGCTAGTAAAAACAAAAGAAGAGTATACATTATTCAAGATTTGAGACAGAATCTAAGTGAAAATCTTGTTTAATTAAATGTAAAAAGAAAATGTTCTCATCTATAATTCAGCTCAAACTAGAACATAGTTACTTCAAATCTTATATACAAAGATTTAATGATAGATTTGATTTAACAGAATGCTTATTCTGCAATAATTACAGTCTCTCTTTACTTTACTTTTTCCTTTCTATTCTTTTCTATCTCTCTATTTAATGTGTCTATCTTTAAGACTGTGTTCTCTTTTCTTTTGTCATGATATTGTCAAATGGTTTCAAAGTATCAGAAGATGTTAAAATACTGCAATTTATAAACAGTTTTTATATTCTTAGCTGAAATTTTCTGATTTTACATATCTGAAATTGATGAATGTATAATAGTTAACTTTATAGATATAGAAAAAACTCTGAGAACTAAAAGTTCTCAGATAGATATCATAGTCTCTAACTGTATACATCTATAATTGAAGAATAATAATAATAAATAATTAAATTATCTTCTATAGTATTAATTACTTATTCTTTCTCTTAATAAAATAGTAGTTGTATCTCTCTCTTCTCTCTTCTCAAACAAAACATAATCTATGAAAAGTGAGTATCATATCAGACTATAATGATCAACACAGTCTCAGCATGCAGAGCTGTATATATACAGTGCGTACTGAACTGAGAGACTGTGTAATTTACAAACTGATAGCAGCATCTTAAGAAGAGCTGTGCAGTGTGAAAAAGCTATAATTCTCAGTTATACATACAGAGAGTGAATCACTGCAGTAAGTATATATATATTATATAAAAGTAATACTTTTTAATAATACTCAGTCTCTGATATTATGAAAATAGAGTCTCTCTGTGAGATCTGTTTTTATCAGAAGTCAAAGAATCTTATATGTAAAAGACCTACACTGAATAGATCAGTATGATATTGATAGGTCTTATATAACAAAGAGAAAAACATTAGAGAAGAAAAGAAAGAGAAAGTGTAGAAATCAGCAATCAGAGTGAATATTTATACATGTATGTAATGATATATGCAGTGAAGCTTCAAGGTGGAAGAATCTATATGCATTCATGGCGGCCGAGAATTGATGATTGAGAATGGCTGAGAATCAGAGTATATATATTCAAGAGTGAAATGAAAGAATCTATGAAGTGTAACAGAATAGTCTATATAATTGATTGAGTACAGTCTGTCACATTAGTCTCTCTCTTTCAGAAGCAGTTTTCATTGGTCAAGAGCTGCTGTTTCAGGTAATATAGAACTCAGAGTTCAGATCAGTTGATTATCGCTGACTTATTTCACAAGATATTGCTGACTGCAGCTGTGAGTAGACTGGCCGCTGAGATCATGAATTTCATGTTTGATCTCATTTGGTCTGGTTTCATACATTTCTTGGTGTGAATCCCGCTGGGACTGGCTATGAAAAAAACATGTAAAGTGACTATATATCAGATCTTAAAATGAAACCATGACTTGAAAAAAATGAGAAAGTGGTCTCATTTGATCTCATTTAGTCTCATTCTTAGCATAAAGTTACTATTTTTAGACATTTTAAGGTTTTTTTTAGACTATTTTTAATTTTTTAAAAAGTAATGCTTTTTGATAACACTCAAATGAGATTTAAAGTCATTTAAAGCAATAAAAATAATTTAAATTGAGAAGTGGAAATCATGATCTCATTTGGAAAATGTGATAAGAGTAGACAGTAAGTCTCACTGAGACAGTATGAAACTACTATCTAATGTTAAAACTGTGTAATGGGATCAGTCGAATTGATAATGAGACTATCAAAAAATCTGGTCCTGGTTCCAGACACGGTCACACAGTCAGTCTAACTGTGAGATCTCTCATTGAGAATATTCTCAATCTCTTACTCAAGCTCATTATCTTCTTCTATAATGTCTGATGACGGTCAGTTAGAAGTTAGTTGAGAAGAGAATGAATCAGTGATAGTACAGCAGAGCAAGCTTATATGAAATATATTATGAATTTCTGATAATGTGTTAAGATAGTAGTTATGACTATCTAGAACT
This sequence comes from Blastomyces gilchristii SLH14081, assembly GCF_000003855.2. Taxonomy (NCBI): domain Eukaryota; kingdom Fungi; phylum Ascomycota; class Eurotiomycetes; order Onygenales; family Ajellomycetaceae; genus Blastomyces; species Blastomyces gilchristii. The sequence goes on along the minus strand of NW_003101681.1, from coordinate 2,286,900 downwards.
TCTATCACTTTATATCTGATATGACAGTAATCTAGTGTATGAGATGAATGTGTGATTTATATATTCTTAAGATTCAATCATATCAGATCTTCTATCTTATATTGTTCAGTGAAGTCTCAGTGAACATTAATTTAATTCTCTTGATCTTGTTTCATGACTGTTATGGAGACTTCTGCTCAGTCACAGGTGTCTCAGAGCTTTATTACTATATTATCAGTGATCTGAATTGAACTGCAGAGATTCAGTGTGAACTGTGTAATCTCTAGAAGATTTAACATCTTCATATAATAACTGTGTGTAAGAAAGAACAGGCTTATATCTGTTGAAACAGCATCTCAATCATTGATAGTAATCTCTGTATATAGAAGAAGATTATATCAATTATTTTATAAGTGATTACAGAATTTACAGAGATAATTCTTCACAGTCTGAATTATTTATTCTGATGCATCATCAGTCTCAGAGTGATAGACAGTTGACAGATAGTATATAATCTTGAGAACTTGACAGATTCTTATTCAGAGAGCACTCATGAATTGACAGTCTTAATCTGATATTATAGATCTTAGCAATTCATGCATTCAATAGAACAGGCTTCATAGAAAAGCTTTGATAACTTATTCAGTATTCATCTTATTACAAGATTTCAATATTATATCTTTGCTCAATTAATTTATAATGATCAGAATATTTCTATAATTCTTACTCTCAGATAGATTGATAGTAAAGTCAATTACTACATCTCATCAGATTCTATCAGAGATATTAAGTAATTTCAATAGATCTTTTCTACAGTTTTTTCATAAGATAACAGAAGAACAGTGATTACAGTTTCAGACAAAGTATCTGATACTGTTTAATATCTCAGATTAGTAGAACTCTCAGAAGACTATTCTATATAGTTATTCACAGTCTGAATAACTGATTATATATGAATTATATATCTCTTGCATTATCTGAGTGTGTAAGAGTTTGAAGTGAGAGACTCAGTGTTGTTTATAAAATCATAGAGTATTATTATCATTAATTGAATATTCTGAGATATCAGCTCTTATATGTAGTTCTGAAGAAAATCAGAGTGTCTCTTATTATACTGCTTCAGTGAGTGCTCAGAGAAGTTCATTGATTTGATCTGCTGTATATTATAACTCATCTAATGTAGGTTCAGAAGAAGTTGAGATATCAGTGACAGTTCTAACTGAAGAAGCATGTATAGTTCTAATCAGAGAAGTATATATAGTGTCATGAGCTGTTTTATCTTAATCAACTAATATCTTCAGATTCAAGAGTCAGTGCTCTCAGTTCATTTAATGAGTATCTATTACATTGAATAACATATCTTACTCTTATTATAAGAGAGTATCTGTCATTGAGTTCTGACTGCTAGAACAGTAGTGTATTGTAAAATGAAAGCAGCTTAAGAACTCAGATTATTACATCTGTTATTCAGTGAGTTTATAGATAGTTATAAAGTACTTGAGATTCTTATAATCTGTGATTATCTTAAATTCAGAGACACTTCAGAGTTCAGAGTCTCATTCTTCTAGATAGTATAAAATTGTAAGAAGTTTCTTATCATAGATCTCATAGTTGCATTCAGCAGAACTTAATTTCTTAGACATGAAAATGTATAATTATAAGACATCTTCATTATTATGTTGTAATATAGCTCTCTCTGTAACATAGTCAGAGAAGTCAGCTTTAACAACTGTTTTACAATCAGAGTTAAATATCATTAGTAGAGAAGTGTTAATGAATATCTTCTTCATCTGTATCAATACAGCTTTAGTGTTCACTGACTACTGAAATTGTAACGTGACGGAACCGAAGTGATGGCTAGTTAGCAGCATCATGTAGAGGTAGTTGTTTGAGAAGCTGCATAAGTGAGCTTGACTATCTTGCTTGAATAGTGAGCTTGTAGGCTACAGGGTTATTGCAAGAATATCACAGATGTGATACTTAGTAAACTAAGAAGATTTTATGAGACATGCAGTAACTCTTATATATATTTCAGTAGAAGAAAAATGAATCACTGACTTCTTTGATAAGAAGTCAGTATCTAGTTATTCTATATAGATAATGAGTGAATACTCTTCTCTCATTTCATGAGTGAGAATAGTCAGAGTGATACCTCAGTAGCATCTTATTATCAAGAAAGAGTAATCTGCTGATCTCATATAAAAGCAGGGTTCTTATATTCATTAATTGAATCTTTCTATGATATATCTGAATGATGTCATAGAGTGATTGGAAACCGGTTCAGACAGTCTGTGAGATGAATGAAATCATTCACATGAAAGTGATGAGCTGTGTGAAACCACAGCAGAGCCTTGATGCAGCCAGAGACATGACAATGTTCTCTTCTTTAAGAGCATAGTTCTGATGCTCTTAAAATTACTGAATTAGAAATTATCTTTGTTGTATAGCAATGATTGCCAATCAATTGACAGTGTGTATACTGTATAAAGAAATAGATGAGTTTTTCTACTGACTGTGTAGATCTTTCTTTTCTCATCTTCATTCAAATTAAACATGTGATAAATGAGTTTCTTATATATTGATTTGAAATGTGAAAAATATAGTTAACAAGTGACTTACAGATCTCTCATCATATTCTGTTCTATATATGAAATTCTCTGTAAAAGTGGTGTGTTTTAGAGACAAAGCTAACAGTAGTGACAGGATTTTTTGAAAAGATCTCTTCTCTCTGTGACACATTTTTCTTCTCTTCTCCCATCTGCAATAGTGAGTGCATGAGAGCATCATTCTTGAGAGACAATAAGAGACTTATTCTGATGTTTTCTAGTGAATAAACATCTTTGTGATGCAGCTGCAGCCTCCATGATCATCAAGAAAGCCAGGTTGAAGGCAGCAGTGTCAATGAGCTGTGAGAGCACTGCTCTCATTGTCACATCTTCTTCTGCTTCTCTTGCAGCTGTGGTGATAGTTACTGTGCCTTGCAGTGAGGTGTTATCTCTTCTGCTGATCAGTGTGTCTGTGTCCAGTCTATTCCCTGCTCTCTTCACTGCTATTATGACACCGCCCCCCCTCTCAGTCAATACAGTGATGTATGACTCTGTGTGATCATTCAGAGAGGAACCTGAAGAGAGCTTGATTCTGAAAACAGTGACTCTGAGAAGCTTAATCTGTAGTTTTTCTCTCACAGCATGTCTGAGCCCTGCTCAGGCTGCTGCTGAGTTGAGTTCACAGAATTTCATAGTTTCTTCATTCTCTCTCTGTGAAGAGGCTCTGATACAGTCTCTGATCAGTACTGCTACTTGTCTGCACTATATCAAGCAGCTGAAAAAGAGAGGGATTTTATATACTCACTTCTTCTCTCACTTCTATTATTTCTGTTATATCTGTAACAATGATTCCTGTCTCTCTATAAGTATTATCTCACAGAAAGACATTGTATCAGCTCTGACTAGAAGTCTAGATACTTAAGTAGTACAGAGTAAGAGTCTCAGAGCTTTAAGTGTTGATAGATTCTGTTAAGACTGAGGAGATTTCTCTTACTCATCTGTAAAAGAAGATAAAAGTATGAGTCTTTAAAATGAAAGAATATCTCAGAATGACTGATCTTAAGAAGAGATCAGTCAGTATCACTGTTGAAAGTATTATAAAGATCAATCACTAATTGAAGAGAATCTCACTTCAATTAAAGTAGATAACTGAGATACTTTATAAATTAATAAGTTAATACTTTAAGTATCTCTTATACTCTTCTACAGCATGCTTCTCTACAGTGCTGCAGTACTAACTTCTTAATAGATAAAGATACTGATATTGAAGACTTTAACAGTGAAGAATGAGTTTGATAAGAGTATGATTATTAATGAGTAAATTCTGAAATTTTCTCTTTTTACTTTTTCAGTAAACTGTGACTCTATTAGAATAGCAGCAGTCTGTAAATTAATAATATTAATTCTTATTGATTTCAAATATCTCTTTCTTTTCTTATTAACTGCTTCAGGAATTTTACACTTGTATAGTCTCATTAAACTTCTAAAAAACTCTTTGAGAGAAAATAGAAGAAGAGTGTTACAGAGCTTATAAGACACTGACTTATTACTGCAAGATTATCTCTAAAAACTCTTTAAGAAAAAATGAGAAGTCTTAAGCAGTATTTCTTACTCAATATCTCTGATATATAATAAGATAATCTCTACTAGCTGTCTCATAGCTTGCAATCTCTTTCTCAGCATTTTTCAAATACTCAAGTAGTTTTTATGAATTCTCTGATAATAAATAATCTTTTTATTTTATAAGATATTAAAGCTTACTGTAATATATTTACTTATTCAATATTTTCTTTATAAGATATTTAATATCACTCTTGATCTTGATGTTATTCAGCTGAGACAGCTTCATCTCAGAGTATTACTTATAGAGCTTTAAATAGAAAATGTGAAAAACAGAATAAATTGATTTTAATTCTGTGAGTAATTTCAACTTATATATCTGCTTATTCATCACTCTTGTTACTGAGAAAGATTCTAGTCACTACTTACTGAGCTTCTTATATAATCTTGTTATCTTGATATTCTTTACTGAAAGTAGTACTTGATTCTCTATTAAGAACTTCATTGAAAGATGTTTTTAATTATAGTATTTTATCTACTACTTCTAAGTATGATAGATGCTTTTCATCATCTTCTCATGAATTTTATTCAAAAGTTTCAATCTCACTTTTACTTCTAATACTGAGAAATACTCTGTTCTCTGTATCTATTTAATATTCTGACTGTCTATCTCTCTCTTTGAAATGTTATCTGCAATGTCACTGAGTAATGAAGAATTATATTCATAGTAAGTATAGAAAGAAGATATCTTTAAGATTACATTCTTTACATTGTTATATACAAATTTGATGATTAGAAGATGTTTGAGTTAATCATTTTAATAATATAAACAGAATACTTGAAGATGCTATTCTAGTGTCTGATTCTGATGTTCAGTCTGATCATCTGTCTGCAGATGAAATACAGTACTGAGAAGATGTCTTATTATAAGATAATAGCAAAAAGTCAATCAGTATTTGCTAATGAAGAGAGATTCTCAATCTGTTGTTAATGATTTCAGAGCACTGTGATTATAAATGATAATATCTAAAAACAGATCAGTCAATTCAGAGACTTTAATCTTTTTATAAGTAGAAATATATCTGATTATCTTTGTGAAGTGATTAATAATAATCAAAATTGAGTTATATTTTTTGACTCTTGTTGACTTCAGCAGATCAACTATGAAATTCATTAATAGATTCTGTCATAAGCTCTTTGAAACAGGCAGTAATGTTAACTCATTATATTGCTTATACTGTGAGATCTTTATTCTTTGATAGATATTGTAAGTCTTAATATACTCTTTAATATCTGTCTGAAGCTTGTCTTAAATATATTTATATTTTAGAAGCTTCTCAGTCTTCTCTAAGCTGAAGTGTCCTGTATGAGAATTATTATAATGAATTCTCAATAACTTCTGACACATCACTCTACTATAAGAGATGAAGACTGAATCATTCAGCAGTAGAAGTTCATATTCTTCTAGTTATCAGTGACTTAATTTCTTAATAGCACTGTCTCACTCAGAGTCTGTCTCTTTCAAGTTCAAACTGAATTCTTTCTTCTTCAACTTCTGAATTTAAGCTGTAGTAGAGATATCTCTCTTCTGTAACTTATTAATGAATTTTAAAAATAGTCAGATTGAAAGATTGTAGACTGTTTCATTCTTTATCAATTCAATGATTGTAAGATATAATATGAGAAGCTCATGATCTTCAGTATCAATTCTCTACAAGAACTCAGGTTTTCTTTCATCTTCTATACTGAGTTACACAGCTGCCTTTTCAGCACTGTTCTCAAGCTTCAGAGAATTCTAATCCTCTGCAGTCAGCTTCTTCTGCAGTGATGATAGAGATTCTTTTATAGAATTCTTCTCTGCATCAATGATATTATAATCAGGCTGTCTAGATAACATATTGATGAGATTAAGCTGATCTGAATGATATCAGATATAGAAATCATACTCTGAAAGCAGTTTTATTCATCTGACTTGATGTTCTATCAAGCTCTTTGTTATCAAGAAATAATGCAGATTTACATAATCAGTAAGAACTTGTACTGAAGACTTACTACTCTGAAGATAATATTATCAGATCTTAAAGAATTCAATAATTGCTAACATCTTCTAATCATAAGTATCATATCTTCTCTGTGTGAGTGATAACTTCTTGAAGAAGAAGATTACTGATCTTTATTCACAGTATCTTATAGACTCTGTGAAAAAGTCTTCTTTCACAGACAATTCATTATCTATTTTCTCAGAGATAATTATTCTCTGATTCTTTCAACATTGAAAGGCCTCTGATATCAACTGTGAAAAGATTTCACAGACTTTATTCCTGAATATATCAGTCTCACACTGACTGAGTAAGTCAGGGTTAAAGTGATTCAGTATTATGATATCTGTGAAAACTTGTTTCAATTCTGCAAATGCCTGCACAGTGTCTTAAGTGAGAATAAACAGTCTTATTTTTCTGTCTTTCACACTTTTCTTTAACAGATCTGTAAGAGAAACAGTAATCTGTGAATATGCATAGATGAATCATCTATAAAAATTCACAAATCTCAGAAACATCTGCATCTCACAGTATATTCACAGTACTGGCCAGTTCTCAATAACAGAGATCTGACTTCTGTTCATTGAAATACTGTTCATTTCAACAATATAATCTAAGAAATCAATCTTCTGCATATAGAATGAGCATTTTTCAGTGTTTGTATAGAGTTGATACTGTCTCAAGTAACTCAACACTTCTTGAACATGAGTATTATATTCTTTCTCTGATTTTAAGAAGATTAGAATGTTATCCAGATATATTATACAGAAGATGTTAATAAGACCTTACAGTATCTCATTTATATAGATCTGAAAGATGACTGAAGTGTTACAAAGATTAAAAGATAAAACAAGATATTCAAAATTGCTGTACTTGATATGAAACACTGTTTTTTAAATATTGTCTTTGTTAACTCTGATTCTATGATAGATATTCTGTATATTAATCTTTGAGAACATCTTTGCTTCAGATAATTGATTGATCATCTTATTAATTAATAGTAATAAATAGCAATTCTTAATTATCATCTTATTGAGATCTCTGTAGTCTATGCATAGATATAGTCTATCATTCTTCTTGAGTATAAAGAGTATAGATGCTTCTGTCAGACTCTTTGATGAATGTATTCAGTTCTTTAATTATACTTTCTCAAGATATTTGTATAGAATATTCAATTTCTTTATAGACAAGTTATAAAGAAATCTGTACAGCACTATTACACTGTCTTCAAGATGAATCTTATATTGTATCTTAGTGTCAGAAAACTTCACTGCTTCTCTTTCTGAAAAGACATTCTTAAAATCTGTAAAGAGATGTTGTGTATATCTGTCTTTAATAACAGATACTGCTGCTAATCTTACAGTGAGAGTGATGACTTCTTCACCTGTCTTCAAGTCTCAGTCATCTGCTACATAGTATGTTGACTCAATCTTTTTCTCAAGATTCTTCTGATGAAACTCTTCAGATTTCTCTATCACTGTCTCTTTATTAGTAAGACAGTATCATCACACTCAGATAACTCAGTCAATGAGAGAATTATTTTCTCTTAATCACAGAAGATCTAGAATGACATTCTTATCTATGATATTAAATATGTGAAGAAGTAGACTGCTCTTCTTAAAGATTTCTTCTGAGTCTGTGATCACACACTTCACTTGAATTATGTTAAAATGATGATATTTTATTTCATTGATAAATTTTGTATAATCTGATAAGTCTATCTTCTTTCAACTCTTCATTAAAGAAAAGAAATAGAATATGAAGTTAATATTCACTCTGAAGTCAAGTAGGCATCTCACTAGTATCTTCTCATTCAGAGTATGTATTGTAATTGTAATATGAACTTAGAGATGTAAGAATTATCAATTCTTCATTTCTTTCTCTTCTTTATCTTCTGTGAATATGTTTATCAGAAGAGAAGTTAACTTTGAGAAGATATCTTCTTAGTTTCTTTTCTTCTTCAGCTTCTTACAATCACTGATATAATGATTATCAGCTTCACAGTTGAAATAGAGGTCTTTGTCAAATCTTTTTTAACATTTCTTCACAGTAAGTGAAGAATCAGAATACTTAGAATTCTTCTTTACTTTCTTTACACTGAAGCTGTCACAGCACTGTTTAGATTCTGTTATTAATTACTTAGAAGAGATCTTATTAATCTTTTTCTCAGAGAATTAATTATTCACATAGATCTGAGAAGTTAGGTTGACAAGCTCAGTGTGATTGATTGATGAACTCTGATATTATAATATTATTGTTCACATCTTATGAGTCAGCTTTGTAAGATAAAGCTGTATTTTTAATTGATTCAAATCATCAGTCAATTTCTCTTAATATTCTTCAAATCTTGCATTGAAATTGAAAGAATTCTCATTATCTTATTAATATAATGAGTTGAATCACTGTATCACTGTGAAGCTGTGATTGCAGTGATCTTTGATTTGATTCAGTAGAAAGTTCTTGAATTCTTTCTAAGTCATGACAGCATTGATATACTCAAGCTTTCTCTTCTTGATAACTCAAGTAGTTGCAGAGATATCTTTAAGAAGGTTGATGATATATATTACTCATATCTTATAAGTATTATACTGGCTTGAATTAAGGTGGAATTTCTGTTCAAGAGTACAGATAAAGCTGTGAAATTCAGACAAGATATTTCTCTTATATCTCAGAGAATCTTCAATCTTAATCTCTCTATCTTCATAATAGATATAGGTGTGTAGAGGCTATGATGATGACAGAGTGATTGAAGAGCTCATATCAAAATATACAGTGAGTTCAGAAATCTTGAATTTCTGCTGAGATAGAGATGTACACACTCTAGAAGATGATGTAGTGTTTCTCTCAGAGAGTGAGGTTAGATCAGTCTCAGTGTGAGTGTATGAGATTATATCAATCTGTTAGAGCTTGACTGATTCAAATATATAATCAGATTGAGCAATTTGAATTGTAATGTGATAAAACTGAAGCAGTGACTAGTCAGTGATATTATATAGAGATAGTTGTTTAAGAAGCTGTATAAGTGAACTTGACTATCTTACTTGAATAACAAGCTCATAGACTACAGGGTTATTACAAGGATATCACAGATATGATACTTAGTAAACTAAGAAGATTGTATGAGATATGCAGTAACTCTTGTATATATTTCAGTAGAAGAAAAATGAATTACTGACTTCTTTAATGAGGAGCCAGCATCTAGCTATTCTATATAGACAATGAGTGAATACCCTTCTCTCATTTCACAAGTGAGAATAGTCAGAGTGATACCTCAGCAGTGCCTCATTATCAAGGAAGAGTAATCTGCTGATCTTGTATAGAAGTGAGGTTCTCATATCCATCAATCAGATCTTCCTATGATATATCCGAATGATGTCATATGATGGTTGGAAACCGGTTCGGACGGCCTGCGGGATGGATGGAATCATCCGCATGGAAGCGATGAGCCGTGTGGAACCGCAGCGGGGCCTTGGCGCGGCCAGGGGCGTGACAGAAATACTGAGTTCTTCTTGATAAGTTCTGTAAGTGATCTCATGATATCTGAGAAGTTTTGTATAAATTACTGATAGAAATTAGCAAATCTGATGAAGCTTTGTACATCTTTCACAGTATGTGAAGCTTCTCATTCAAGAATGATGAAGACTTTCTCAGAATTCATTTGAATTCCCTTGTCAGCTTCTATGATAAAATCTAGATATTTAATACTCTTGACTTTGAAGTTATACTTGTCAATATCTATTAATAGTTCTGCTTCTTGTAATCATTGTAATACTCTTTGTACATGTTCTTGATATTCTTTTCTGAACTCATCAGTGAAGATGAGAATGTCATTGAGATATACAGATATAAATTCATCAAGAAAATCTCAGAGTGCTCAGTTAATATACTTCTGAAATATACTGAGAGCATTGATCAGTTCAAAGAATGTAACTATTTATTCAAAGAGATTATAACATGTTCAGAATACTGTAAGTCATTCATCTTCTTCAGTGATACAGATTTTATGAAATGCAGTGATAATATCTAGTTTTATAAATCATTGAGCTTGTTCAATACAAGCTAGAGTTTTATTAATAAGAGATAAAGAATAGCAGTTCTTCTTGATTAATCTGTTCAATTCTCAATAGTTCACATAGAATTGAAGTTCTTTATCTGATTTCTTTGCAAAGAGAATAGAAGCTGCAGTGAAAGAGTTACTAATACATATGAATTTCTTATTCAACAGATTATTGAGTGTCTTTCAAAGAAGAAGAAGTTCATCTCAAGACATGTTATAAAGAGAGTCTCATGATGACTTAAAGTTCTTATCATCCTTCTTTTCTAACTTGATACTGTGATCTACTCCTGAGTCTTGTAAGAGAGGTATATTCATAGTGTTGTCTTGTTGAAAGACATCTAGATATTCATGATATTATTGAGAAAGTTTTGTACAAGAATCTGTTATTGTAACACAGAATAACTTTTCTAGAGCCTTTTTGATATCAGTTAGACTGACAGAATAGATTGATATATAATTCTGCTATCAGTGATTCTTTCAGTGACTTCTTTTTCTGAGCATTTTACAGGTGTTGACAGAGATCTGTGTCAGATTCATAGTCTTGTGAATATCATTCTTGTGAACCCTATCATTGTTAGAGAACATTAAACTCCTGTTTCAAGTATTTAACAAGATACCTTGTTCAAATAGTCAGGCAAGTTCTAATATAAGATTATAATCAAGATTATTAACTTCATATGTGTAGATATCTTCACACTGATGTTCTTCAATATCTATGTTTAGTTTCATTATATAACAGATGCAAACATCTTTTGAATCATTGAATTCTGCAAGAAGTCAGAGTTTTAATAAGAGAATACACTGAAGATTATAATATCTTGCAACTGAAGATTTAATCATTGTATAGTAACACAGACTGCTGTCTATCATGACTTTCATATTATATATATTATTAATCACAGTAGATACAAGAATTGCATTCATTGTTATTTTCTCTTCAAATCATTGTCATCTGACCTCTTCAAGCTTCTGTTTACAAATTTAAACAGAAGCTAATCTTTTCTCTGTTTCATCAGAATATTCTTATAGTTATCTTCTGAATCTTTCTTCACTGCAATGTGATTGATGTGAACAGACACTGATTCATTCTTTGAACAAGAAGAAACTGATCTTTCTCTTGATTGAGAAGACACATAGGTTAATTAACAGTTGAAAGTGATGTGTTCTGATCAGTTACAGTTAATGCATACTTCATATTTATGTCAATTGATGACTGCTTCAGAAGTGATCTCAGAAACTTAGAAGCCTGTTCAAGCAGCAGAAACTTTTGCTTATGTGTAGATATTCAAGTCTACTCAATTCATGGCATCTGCATTATTGTTATTCTTCAGTACAGATATGTGAGTGACTGAGTTATTTCTCAGCACAGGTGTGTGAGTGTAATGTCTTCTGTCACTGTTCTGTATACTCTTGAGCTTGATAAGACAGTTATTCAATATCTGAAGCTGTGTGCAGAAACCTTCATAAGTCTGGTCTTTATCTACACTTATAAGAACCTGTAAGAGTTTGAAAGTTAATATCTTCTTAAGCATACTAATCTTCATTTAATTCTCTCAAGATTGATCATCTGCTTCTAGAATCTTGATGTCAAAGTCAGAGATAAATGTTGTGAGAGAAGTATTTCTCTGTTAAGTACTCTGTAATCAATCTAACACTTTCTGTTGCATGACAGTGTCTCAAAACAGAACATCAAGATGTTTTATAATATTATCAGGTATTTACAACACTGATTTACATGCTTTCATTCATAGATGAAACTTCTATTTCATGTGATTCTTCAATCATTTATTAATATATCAATCTTGATTGATTAATAAACTGATGATATCTTCATCTACACTCAGTTTCATGAGCATTTCCATTCTTCATGATGAGTAGAGAGTGAGATTGAAAGTATTAAAATATGTAAGAGCATTTAAGCATTCTTTCAGTGCTTTTGTATTCAATTCTGTAGATGTTGAAATCACATAAGTTAATCATTGAATCTCTTTGTATTGAAGTTGTTGAGTCATGTGCATGTCTGTTATCTGTTGCTGTTGTAATTTCAACATTGCTCAGAGCTACTGTGATATCATCTCTATACTCGCGCTTGAGAATTCTCTCATATTATTGTTAGACATGATTATATTGTTTTTATCAGATGTATAATATCTGAAGAAGTGTAATCATATTCTCATATATCTGAGTGTCAGAACTCTCAGATCTTTTACTGACATTCTTTTATAAGATCTTACTCTCTTTGTAAGATCTTGTTACAGAGTCAGAGTGACTGATAAGTAAGCTTCTATCTGAGAACTCAGTGTTCACTTAACTGTTTGACTGTTTCTCTATTTCTTACACATTATTACATGTTCAGATATTTCTTGATGAATAATCATTTCTAATAAGAAGATGACGAATGTTTTTCTAGTGTACGAGGCCTATACTAAATAGATCAGTATGATATTGATAGGTCTTATATAACAGAGAGAAAAACATTAGAGAAGAAAAGAAAGAGAAAGTGTAGAAATCAGCAATCAGAGTGAATATTTATACATGTATGTAATGATGTACACAGTGAAGCTTCAGAGCGGAAGAATCTATACGCGTTCATAGTGGCTGAGGATTGGCGATTGAGAATGGCCGAGAATCAGAGTGTATGTGTTTAAGAGTGAAATGGAAGAATCTATGAAGTGTAATGAAATAGTCTATATAATTGATCAGGCGCAGCTCATCATATTATATTTTTTGAAATTATCTTTACATATCTTGTCTGTGAAATTGATGAAGAAAATTATCAATCTCAGCATTCTGTTCTTAATGTTATTTAAGTGACAGTGGAGTTCATTCTGATCACACTTTTTAAGTGTATATTTTCTAATTATTTACATTTATACAGATATATACAGATTATATATTAAATAGTATTAAGATAATAACTTATTATAACTATGTTACTATTACTGTAAGAGATACACAGTTAATAATAAACATTGCAAAGACTCTGTCTGAGAAGTAAGTATTTTAAGAATACTGTGACTCTGCAATCTTGATTTTTTTTGATTTTTTTTTGTTTTTTTCTTTCTCTTTTTTTTATTGTAATTTTTCTTGTTTTTATTTTGTTTTTTATTTTTTTATTTTTTTTTATTTTTTATATTTTTTTAATAATTAAAATTATATAAATTATAATCTGTGATTAAAAAAGTAATGATATTAAATAACACTCTCTGTTAAATTTTCAACAAAGAAGTACTATATTATGATATTATATTGTGATTCGGAAGAATGTACAACTGTCGGATAATAACACGGCCGCTTCTGAACTTGCTTACGAGTGTAAAGAGGCCATAGCGGCCACTAATTAATTTAGTGTATAATATATAAGAAGCTGATGTACGCCTGTTATTATTATTCTTCAATTATAGATGTATACAGTCAGAGACTATGACATCTACCTGAGAACCTTTAGTTCTCAGGGTTTTTCCTATATCTATAGAGTCAACTATTATACACTTATCAATTTCAGATATACAAAATCAGAAAATTCCAGCTCAAAATACAAAAACTGTTTACAAATTGCAGTATTTCAACACCTATTAATACTTTGAAATCATTTGAAAATATCATGACAAAGGAAAAGAGAACATAGTCTTAAAGATAGACACATTAAATAGATAGATAGAAAAGAACAGAAAGAAACAAGTACAGTAAAGAAAGACTATAACAAAATAAAATTATTAAAAGATAGTGTATAGCTGTTTTAACAGACTATATCTAATCAATTTTCATCTCTTCATATTCAGATACTTCTGAGTTGAGCCATTTTCTTATAGCTGCTTGAGTTTCTGATAGAAAGTCTATTAAGTATTTAAGTCCTGTCTCAGTTGAGAATAAGAACCTCATATTTAATTGATTTAAATCATACTTCTTCTTTAATCTGACTCTGAGACTATTGTATAATGCATAATGCATTACAATATGCTCAGAATTCTCATTTGTATTGCAGAATGAGCACTCTGTTGAATCAAATCTATCATCAAATCTTTATATATAGAATTTGAAATAATCATGTCCTAGTTTTAGCTGAATTATAAATGAGAATATTTTCTTTTTACATTTAATTGAACAAGATTTCCACTTTGGTTTTATCTCAAATCTTGAATAATGTATGCTCTTCTTTTGTTTCTGCCAGCTTTCATTTCACTTGTTTAAACAAGATTCTTTTATCTTTCTCTTTATGAAAGACCAGGACACTGTTGTTTGAATAGATCTGCTTAATTCTGAACCCTTTTTTGCAGCTGAATCAGCCAATTCATTGCCATGAATATTCATATGAGCAGGAATTCAATGCAGATGAATTATCAGTTTAGATGTTCTTCTCTTTTGAATTTTCAAAACAGAGTTTAAAATCAGATCAAGATTCATTTGATCATTATAAATCTGACTATTTCTAAGTCTTTTTAAAGCAGCTTAACTATCAGAGAATATTCATATCTCTTTCAAACTATTTCCTTTTTTATGAGATTTTATTTCAATGAGTTTGAAAGCTTTCACTATTGCAAATAGTTCAGCATCAAAGACTTCAGATTCACAGTCTAAATTTCAGAAATCTGAGATAAAATTGATATTATCTTCAGTATAAGCAATGCCTGCATCTAATCTATTCAAATTCTCATTTTTTGAGTCATCTGAGTAAATCAGAATAGAGTCTTTTATATTGATTGTAGAGATCTTCTTCAAATGCTGTTCATATTCTCTCTCTTTAGATAGTTCACTTATTTGTAAGTCTATGAGAGATTCCAGCTTTTCTCTTCAGAGAGATATCTTCTCATGATCAATTTTCTCAACATTTAATGAAGAAAATTGATTCTTAATAAGTGAACATAGTCTATAGTTATGCAGTTGAGAGAGCATTTTCTTTAAAGTATTATTCTCATTTCAATCAAGAAATCTATTTCAATCCAGTTCATTTCCTGAGTTAACTGATGAAAATGAAGAAGAGACTCTTTCTCTGATTATATGATTTAAGCTCATCTTTATGACTCTCAGAGCATAGTTCATACAGGCCTTTTCAAATTGAATAGTAGGAGATGAAATTGAGGCTTCAATTTTCATTGCTTTAATAGAAGATAATTTGAATGCTCTCAGAATTCTTCTCAAAGCTCTGTTTTTTAGACTTTGAAACAGTTCAGTGAAGTTATCTTGATTGTTTCATCAAACTTGAACTTCATAATCAGCTACTGAGATAATACAGGCTATGTATAACTGTCTCATAGCCTGAAAAGATAGACCTCTCTCAGTATTTGATAGTCTGATTATACTATTCAGTAGTCTCTCTGCCTTGATGATTCTTTGTTGAATATGATATTTAAAATTCAACTTGGAGTTTAATCATAGTCCTAGTCATTTGACATTCAAACTGGGTTTAATCTCTTTATTCAGAAGAGTTAGACTTAGTTCTTTCTTATTAAATCTGGAAAGAAAGTGAATTAACTCAGTTTTATTCATATCAAATTGAATTAGATTGATATCTGCTCTAACAAAGATTTTCTTTACTGCTTTCTCAATCACTTCTAAATTCTCTTTGATTGTCTTTGAACTGTAGAGAAGATCAATATCATCTATATAACTTGAAGATCTCACTATTTTCATCTCTCTATTCTTGAATAAATATGCAGTGTATATTGCAAATAAAACAGATGAGATTGAACATTCTTGTGATACTTCTATTTTTATCTCAGTTTTATCTTGTTTTCTTCCATCAAAGAATAGTTGTATAATTCTTTTAGATATGAAACAATCAACTCATTTTATTAGAGAAAGTGACAGTTTTAACATCTTCAAAGTTTGAATCATCTTAGACTTTGAAACATGATCAAATGCATCTTTTATATCAATAAAAACTGCAGTTGAGACCAGGCCTTCATGCTTTGCTACTTGAATATTATGAAGAACTGAGAGAACAGTGTCAATTGCAGAACATTGTTTTCTATCTCTCATTTATTTATTATATAGAAGAGAATCACTAATAGAGCTTATAAAAGATAATCTAGTAGCTATTATCTTTTCTAAAACTTTTCTTAAACAGTTCAACAGAGATATTACTCTATATAACTTAGAAACTGAAGCTTTTCTATTAGATTTTGCAAGGATTACTTCAGTAGCTTCTCTTCAGCATTCAGAATGATAATCATTTCTTAAGAGATTGAAAAAGAGCTCAAAATATTCATTCTTCAAGTAGAAATATGTGTTTTGAATAATTAAATGATTAATTGAATCAGGCCCTGCAGCAGTTTTAATTGAACTTGAGAATATTGCTGACTCTTGTTCATCACCTGTAAGCTCAGATCATTCCCAGTTATTTTCATCAATATATTCATGAAATGATATATTCTCCTCTTCTAAATGTGATGAGTTTTGAAAGAGAATTCTTATAAAAGCTTGACATTTTTTCTCAAAAGAGTTTACTGTATACAATTCATTCTGAAATTCATATTCTAAGGTTGAAAGCTTTGCTACACTTCTTGTTTTAGTATAGTTGAAGGCTTTAAAAACTTCTTTTTCTTATGCTTCTTCAAGAACTTTGTTTCAGCAATCTGTTTTGACTTTTTTAATATCTGAAAAATATTCATTTCAAATAGCTTTGAACTCTTCATCAGATATTAAGTTATTCTTTCACTCTCTCTTAGCAGTGACTAATTGCTTTCTTTTAGAAGTGATATTCTCATTTCATCAAGATTTGAAATACTCAGAAGACTTTTTCTTTGAAATATTTTCTTCAATACTTGTTAGAAGAATAGATGTAATCAGCTTTACTTTATTCTCAAGTATTTCATTTAAGATATCTTGACTTTGATTTCAATAAAGCTCACTCTGTCTTTCAGATTTCAGCTGTTTTACTCTTTCTTCAACTGCTTTTCAATCAGCTTTTTCAAAGTTATACTGATTAGAGAGAAGAGGATTTTCACTTCTTTATTTTTCACTCAGTTCAATATCAAATTGAATGATCTCATGACCTGATTCTAAGATTTCATTTGAATTAATAAATCAGTTTATAAGTCTTTTTTCAATTAGATTTTGTGATATGAAAGTTAGATCTATAATAGATTTCTGTTTCATATCTTTTCTAAAGAATGTTTGTTAATCAGACTTGTTAACTAAATCTATTGAATGCTTAAAAGTTCATTCAATCAGTTTATCTGCTCTTACTGCTCTTGTGCACTCTGAGTTTTATCAGAAATGATGTGCATTGAAGTCTCCTGCAATTATAGAGTTTTTTAAGAAAGTTATATTCAGAAATCCTCTATTAATTGTTCAGGTATTGTTGTTTTCTTTCAATGACTTTTCATTATAGATATTTATAAGTTGAATAGTATCAAACTCATTCTCTTTATCTATAATATCACTCACTAGAATATCAGAGTCAGATATGATATCAAATCTCAAATTAAATTGATATCTTGATCTTTTTCTCTCATAGATCACTACTCTTGATTTTATCTCAGATTTTTCAGAAAGAAAGCAGTAATAGCTTGAATGAGAAATAATGTACTTTTGCTCAGTATCAAAGTTTAGTTCTTGAAGAAGTACAAAATCAACTTTTTGTTCAAATACAATCTGAAGATAAGAATAAATGCAATTTGAGTTTCTATTCACATTATTTTGAATAAATGTGATTTTTGAAAAGTTTTTAAACTTTTTTTATTGTTTTTGTTGTATATCCATACTAAGAGAGAGTAGAGATAGAGTAGAATCTAATTTCTATCATTAGATAGTAGATTATAACTATTTTGAAAAGTAGGAATCTCAACTGCTTGCATTATATCTAGTTTATCATCAGAGTCATTTCTCAATTCTCTAATCTTAACAGAAGTGTGAGGATTCAAATTCTGTTTACACTTAGCTGAAGAGTTGAAGTTTGAAGATCTAGATAGTTGAGAATTTCTTCTTTTTAAGCTTACAGTTGTAGATTTACTAGCTTGACTTTTCTCTTCAGTTTTATATTCACTTTGAGCTTTATCTTTTCTCCAGTTCTTCTGAGTTCTTGAAGTAAATACACATTCTTTTGAGCTAGATGCATGTTTTTCTTTGCAATTGAAGCACTTAAGCAGAGTATATTAACATATTTCATCTCTTTTTAAGCATGTTTCATAATTATGCTCACTAGTTTTATAATCTCTAGCACAGAATGCATATTTTGAGTCTCTGAAATAAGAGATTATAAAGTATTCATATCTTTGACAGTTTGAACACTGTGTTTGAGCTTTGAGATTCATTCTTGAGTCTTTATATTCATGAACTCTCATTTTCAAATCTGCTACTCTTACTTCAGAGATTCTTGATTATTCAAGTATCTTTATATACACTAGAACAGAGACATTTCTTCTACTCTGTCTGAACTTAATTGAATTAAGTCACACAGGCTCTTTTCTCAGTTGAATAGAATTGTATTCTTTCAATTCATTTTTGAGAAGTAGTATTCCTTTCTCACAGTCAAAGATTTCAACTGAAATATCATAAAGAATGAATTTATCTCACTTTTCATCTCTCTCAGATAGAATTATTATGTTTAACAGAGATTCTCATTCTGAATAAGGAATTCTGCACTGAATTCAGGCATTGTAGTCAGAATGATAGAGTTTTTAAAGAAGAATGACTCAATTGAAGCTATAACTGATTTTTGAACTTTAATATCAATCATTAACTGAGAAAAGAACTGCTGATTGATTTCATTTCTAATTTTGAAAATGAGGTTTGAGTTTAGCTTATTTCTCTGCAATATGTCCTGTTTTGAGACTTTGAGAATAAGTCTTCTATTTCTGGAGATTTGAAGATCTTTCTCTTTTTACACATTTTTCTCCACTCTTCTATCAATAGAAGTATGAGCAGTATTCTTCTCAGTTTTCTCAGAATTTTGAGCAGGTTTTGAGATAGCAGATTTAGAGATAGCAGATTTAGAGACAGCAGATTCTGCTGCTTGAGTATATGTTTTCTTCTGATTTAAAGAAGAAGAAGAAGATGAAGTAGAAAAGAAGAAAGAGTAAACTAAAGAGTCAGTGATTATATTAGGAATTTTCAAAGTTTTTTAAACTGTGTTTGAAATTCCAAGTTTGAACTTGATCACTTTCTGTAGTTGTCTAGCCTGAGCATGAATAATTAACAGAATTTCTTCATTCATCTCACTCAGATACTGCTTTTCAAGAATTTTACTTACTTTTTCAAGTTTCTGTATTTCAAGAACTTGTTATTTCTCTATTTCTTCTTTCTTTCTTCTCTTCAGAATTTCAATCTCAGGAATAGTATTTGAGAAAGCATTCTTTTCCACATCAACTGAGTGTACTTTCAAACTCATTATTCTTACTCAATGAAAAGTTGATCAGACTAATTTAATTGAGATATTTATTAAACTCTTTTGAATTGAAAAGTTGATCAGACTGTTTCAATTAAGAGGTTTCTAAGTCTGTTTTCAATTGAAAAGTTGATCAGACTATTTCAAAAGAAGAATATCAGACTTTTATATATAAAATATCTGATTTTTTTTCACACTAGTTCAGTAACTAGATTAGATTTTTGAAGAGAATCTAATAAACTAAAATTGATTTTTAAGATAAATCAATAAAATCTTTATAATCTCTTTCTTGAAATACAGTGAGGAAAAGTATGATATCAATTGATAATAAATCAGATAATATGACAGTTTTTAAGAGAAAAACTGACAAAAAATAAATCAATTTTTTACAGAGAAATTGATTAAAACTATTCAATTTTATTCTAAATTATTCAATTCTTCTCACACAACAAGTGTGCAACTCAAATCAGTTAATAAAGAGTATAAAAAAGAATTAAGTATTAATGAAAACTCTTCAGTCACTGAAAAAGTAATTCTTACTTAAAAGAATATGAAATTATGATAGAAAACAACTCTGTTTTTAATTCTTTGTAAGAATATTATATAAAATTCAGAGAAAAACACCTTACTTTTTCAAGAGAAGTAAAAAACTATTTCTAAGATCTTTTTTTTTTTGTATTAACTGCTGCAGAAGAATGAGATAGAAACTGCTAAGATATGTACTACTGTATACTCTCTATCAAGACTTTTTCTCTTCAGAGTCTTGATATTATAGAGAATATAAGTCTGTTTTTATATGATAATGTAAATATTATCAGCAGAATGTAGAGAAACTGGTTATTTATATCTTAAAATAGAAGACTTTGTCAATGATTATATCAATATAGAGTTAATTCTCAAATTTAATAGAAATCTAGTGTTGCTGTTCTCAATCTCTTGCAGAATCTATTGAATATTGAGATATTAAAACTAGATATAATATATCTCACTGTGCAGGGATCAAAGGCTCAGTCAGACCTTGAAGTATACTGATTTTATAGTTGTCATGTCTGCTGATTATGTATTGAGTACAGTTGCTGAGATATCTTTTTGTACTTTTCTGTCAGGGATGGGCCAGATTGAGACAGGTGATACAAGGGTGAGACTTGGTGTTGATGTCTAGATACACTGAAGACAGACTGTGGAGGTTGCACTTCAGAAGTGGCTGTTGATTATGTGCTTGATATTATTGCTGAGGTATCTTTTTGTATTTTTCTGCTGGGGATGGGCCAGATTAGGAAGGGCGATACGAGGGTGGGACTTGGTGTTGATGTTTTGGAACACCAAAGATGGACAGGGTTTTCGCGGAGGTCGCTCCTCAGATATCTTCACAACTACAGATCGGGGATCTTCCAAAATCGAGAAGATTGGTGCATATGGCTAGGTCTCTTCACCTTACAATTTGTATGGCAATTTGGCCCGGGGTTGTGGTGTGGTAGGGGAGAATGGGGGATAATCCCACACAGGAGTTTCGAACGACATCTGGTTCACGTTTGGCTGGATAACTCCACCACCACACGGGGTATGCGGTCGGCGATGGGGTCAAAATGCTCGTATGATCGAGGGCTTTTCGATGGATCTATCGGCGGTTCTTATTCGAAAAATCGAGCGAGTTCGTGGTGGAGCGGTTGATTCAGATGTGTAAGAATTCAGAGTGATGTACGCCTGTAATCGTACTCTGGCTGGAGAAACCTTTGAATAACATCTGATAGCATGTCTAAAAACTGGTGAGAAGCACAGGCTTCTTCAGGACATGATAATTTCATCTATGAAGTGATTTATAGTTATCATGTCAGTGTGGTTCTAGAACATCTTAAAAGATAGTGTACAAAGAGTGATGAGTGAAAGAGCATCTGATTGATACTGCTTTGCTTATTAAGGAAAAACTTCACATTCAAGTGAATGCTATGTATATGAATAGATGAGATATGAGAAAAGAGATAAGAGCTGTGAATCAGATTCAAAGAAGACTGCTCTTCATTCAGAAGAATAAAAGAGAGAAGTGATTATCACCAGAGTTGTATAATGATAACAGAAATTATATAACAATATAGTGATATAATAATATAGTAATATAATAATAGATATTATACAATCAATGAGAAATCACTGAAATAAATACCTTTTCTAGCTAATACAAATAACATTCTTCTCTGCTATCTGAACTGAAAGATATGCAGAACCTCTTAGAGAGTTTACTCAAAACAGTAAGAAAAGCAGCTGAAATCACTGAACTGAAATTGAAGTGCTGTATATGTATAAGAATTCTAAATGAGATTGAGGCCTTGCATACACAGTGATAGACTGAGATAGAAGTGAAACAACAATTGATATTTACTGCAAATCAAGTATTCACTATGAAGAGCTTCACTGACACAATTATCATCATTAATAAGAATAGAGAAAACTAGGTCTTAGATCTGTAGCAGAAGATTGAATATTTACACAGACAGATGACTACACTGAATCTGAAGATCTCATCACAATTGTTCACAATCTCTTCAGAAGTGTACATATTATCAGAGACTGCTGTGCAGAATGAGAATCTGAGTATGAAATATATTAAATCAGAAGATCTGCTGAAGTTATTAAGCTTTAATAGCAACTGAAAAAATAATGCTGCAATCAGCTGACTAAGTCAGATGCAATTATATTATCAGATTGAATATAAACTTAAAGACAGATAGTTAACAGAATTTTAACAAGTTTTAAGATCTGCTATGTTTCTACATGAAAAAGCAAAGTCATTATAAATGACTGATGAAAAGAGAAATCTCACAGATCTGAAGCAATATTCATTCTTATAAATATAAAATGAGTTTTTCAAATGAATCTTACACAACTTTGAGAAAGTGAATGTATAAGACAAGTATTATGAACACTTCACTGAGTGTAGATAAGTAAGTAATCTTATATTATACTTCAAACACTTCAGCTTACACTATCTTATATTGAATGAAGAGCTTTTAACATCTTTCTATCTACAGATCTTCATTCATGATCTTATATCTGAGTTAAGAGTGAAATGAAAATGCTTAACCTCACAATCAGATACAGTGAAAGAAGTATATAACATTCTCATTATATAGAAATAAGTAAGTCAATTGTAATAGAAAATACTGCAATTAAGTATATCTCAGTGAAGAACAGATAATCAGACTTCTACAACACAAGTTACACACTTAGATATGATGAATCTAGATCTGAATACTATTGCTAAAGCACTGAATTCTCTGAAAAAGAGATTCTCTGAATGAAAATCTTGATATTGTAAGCATTGAGCTTGCTTTAACTGTGAACATCAAAATCATAATGTAAAAGATTGCACACAGTATGTGCAGTTAAAAGAAGTAAGAGAGTTAAAAAACTAGCAGAATCAGTGAGCTCAGAGACACTCACTGATATTCTATAAAAAGGCTTCAAAGTGAAAGAGATATCTGTGTTAGAAGACTCTCTGAATTCTGTGAATATTAAGAGAAAGTAGACTTCTGACTGAAGTGCAGATGAGAATGAAGTAAATACTCATCTCAATATCTTGAGATCTGAAATGTTAATGTATAAGAAGCACTTGAATAAGAATTAAGAGATGGTTGTAAAAGTGTTAGTGAACACAGAAGCTTCTACACAATATATTGATAATTATATAATCTGAAGACTGAAAGAAGTCTGCTGAGTGAAGAATCTTCAATACATAAGATTATCTGATAATTAATATTTGATATTATCTACAAGAGTAAGAGTTCCCTTGCCCTTCAGAGAATGATCTTGCTATATTTGAGCACAAGAGCTGCAGAATGTGAAATACAACCTTATTCTCAGACTTAATTGATTTCAAAGATTCAATTCACAGATTCAATGATGTACATATTATATGTAGTTAACTGATAGAAAGAAAATGATTCATACAATTCTATTAACTAATATAAGAAGGACATTTTATATCTCTGATATAGAAGGATTAAATCTGCTTATACATTAACAAGCAAAGAGAATAATTTATAAGATCTCATTCAAAAGTATTCTGTATATTATACAGAACCTGAAAGTGGAGAAAATCAAGATAAAGAATATGCAAGAGAATAAGTATATGAAGAAGCTTCTGAAGAAGTATGAGAAGATCTTCTGAACAGATCTTTCATCAGAATTGTTGTCAGAATGAGAATTTGTACATGAGATTGACATAAGAGATATAAAACCAGTCAATCAGAATGTGTATTCTCTGTCATAAACACATCTAAAAGAACAGAAGTATCAGATCACAGACCTTCTAGAACATAGTCTTATATAACTCTTATCAAGCATGTGAGGCTTTCCAGTTCTATTCATGAAAAAGGTGAGTGAGAAGTGATAAATGTGTATTAATTATCAAGCACTTAATAAGCTTATAATCAAGAATGAATATTCATTATCACAGATTCAACAATAGTTGAATATAGTTGAAAATATCTAATATTCATTGAAGATTAATCTTCTCTCAGAATACTGACAGATCTGTATAGATAAACTATCAGTCTCATGAACTGCATTTAATATACAATGAGAAAAGTTTGAATTTCTGATAATATTATTCAATCTGATAAATGTGTCTATTATCTTTCAAATGATGATGAATATAATTCTTTATAAACAGAATGAAATCTCATATCTTATATATCTTGATAATATTCTAGTCTTTTCAAACTTATACAATGAATATCTGAAGCATCTCAATGAAGTGCTTATAACTCTGACAGAGTATAAGCTCTATATTAAATCAATAAAGTGTGTGTTTGAAATGAAAGAGTTGAAGTTCATAGAATATATAGTGAGTGATGACTGTATATATCTCATTCTGAAGAAATTGAATGTCATAGTGAATTGATCATGACTGAGAAATATACATTATATACAACAGTTTCTTGAGTTAATCTCATATTACTGCAGATTCATCAAGAATTTCACATGAATATCTGCATCACTCTCAGATCTCTTAAGAGAAATAGATATAAATCTGTGAAAGAAGAAGTTTCATTCAATTATCTGAAATGCTGTGTGTGAAGAGGCTTTTCTCATACTAAGAAAATGTATAATAATATCTTCAGTGCTTATTCAACCAGATCATGATAAATCTTTCTATATTGAGATGAATGCATCTGAATGAGCTATCAGAGGTGTTTTTTTACAGATAAGTAAGAATAGCAAGCTGCACTCAGTAATGTATAATGATAGAAAACTATCAGATGCTGAGCTCAATTACTCAGTATATGAAAAGAAATTGCTAGTAATCAAGCATATGCTGATGTTATGAAATAGATATACTAACAACAGATATATAATAACAGTGATTATGAATTATAAAAGTCTTATCTATCTACAATTGATAATAAAACCTTTCAAATACTTAGCACATTGAATCTCAGAGTTTCAAGTGTATAATCTTCATATCAAATACTGAAAGAGATTGAACACTGTGATATCTGATATAATCAGTCACAGATCTGATTTCATGAGTGAGGATTCTGTAAACTAGATATAAGAGAAGTGTGTATTAAATATGTTGAGAGAGTCTAAGAAATCAGAATGAGTGAACATCATGATCTCTTACTTGAAGAATGACAAGATATCAGATAACAAGTGTCTTGTGAAAGTAGTAGAAGAGATACTTCTGAACTTTAAGCTAAGGAAATTGAAAAATGATGTTGTACTTTACTGTGATCTAGAATATGTGAAAGCTCTCTATCTAGAATACTTATTTAGATGTGACTTGATGACTCATATGTATAAGGAATTTGATCACTTAGAAAGTTCTGAACTCATAAGTGTACTTGAATCAAGAGTATACTGACTAAGCATGACTGAGAATATTCAGATATACACTTACAAGTGTCTGAATTATCAGGTTGTGAAAGAATCTAAGAAAGAGTTAGAATATAAGAAAGTATAACATTAGATGAAGTGTATGATACAATTATTTAAACAATGAGAGATGAACCTCATAGACCTACTGCTGTGAATGTCAAATGAAAATCAATGAATAATCACTGCTATTAATTACACTACTGACTGATCAGTTGTGAAAGCAGTTTCAGAGATAATAGAGAAGATAATGATGAAGTTTCTACACAATGAGATCTATGTTAACTATGAAATATCATGTGAGATTCTAACTGATAATGATGTGAATCTTGTAGAAGAAGCAGTGAGGCATTTTATAAGTCAGTTACAGATAAGACATTGTAGAATAACATTATATCATTCCCAGATGAATAGAAAAGTGAAACACTTGAATGAAATCTTAAGCAACATGCTGATAAAATATCTAATGAGCAAGCCTATAAGATTATAAGATGAATATCTCAGTCAGGTGCTATTAGTTACATGAATTCAGCAGCATGCAGTCTTCAAGTATTCATCATTCTATCTATTGTATGAATTGCATCTGCACATTCTGAAGAATGCTTCAGAAAAGATAGAAGAGAAAACAGCAGTTACAGATACAGTAGTAGCAGTTATAAATACAACAGTTGTGAATGTAAAACCAAGTTTGAAAGAGATCAGTCACATACATGTAAGAGCTAATAAGTTACTTCTAAACTGAGCAATTCAATTGAAAAGAATACAAGACTCACTAGTTAAGAAATCAAGTCTCAAGATGAGAATGTAAGTTCTTATACACAATGAGAGTTCTGAGAAGTTTCAATCTAGATGATTTAAGTTATATAAAATACTCAAATCACATTCTCTGAGAATATATACATTGAAAGAATCAGAGGGACAGATCTTACACAACTTAATAAATAATTCATGACTTATAAAAGTAAAGATACAAAATCTGAGTAGATTATAATTATTCACAGCACTATCATCAGTGTTGAAAAAGAAGAGACTTATAATTGAAAAGTCTCACAAAGTAAGAGAAATCATAGATACTTACAAATCAGATGATCTCACTTATTCTGATCTTTTCACAATTATAAGAAAAGAATGAGAAGAAATGAAGAAATCAGATAAATATCACACTTCAATAAGTAATAAGACTATAGCTAGTTGTACAATAATACACTGTAGATAGTTATTATTATTATTATTATTATTATTCTTCAATTATAGATGTATGCAGTCAGAGACTATGACATCTACCTGAGAACTTTAGTTCTCAGGGTTTTTTCTATGTCTGTAAAGTTAACTATTATACATTCATCAATTTCAGATATGCAAAATCAGAAAATTCCAGCCCAGAATACAAAAACTGTTTACAAATTGCAGTGTTTTAACATCTTTTGATACTTTGAAACCATTTGACAATATCATGACAAAAGAAAAGAGAAAAAGAACACAGTCTCAAAGATAGACACATTAAATAGATAGATAGAAAGAAATTGAAAGGAAAAGATAAAGAAAAAGATAAAGTAAAGAGAGACTATAACAAAACAAATTATTAAAAGAGAGTGTATAGCTGTTTTAACAGACTATATCTGATTGATTTCCTTCTCTTCATATTCAGATAATTCTGAATTTAGCCATTTTCTTGTAGCTGCTTGAGTTTCTGATAGAAAGTCTATTAAGTATTTAATTCCTGTCTCAGTTGAGAATAAGAATCTCATATTTAATTAATTTAGATCATACTTCTCTTTCAATCTGGCTCTGAGACTATTGTATAATGCACAGTGCATTACAATATACTCAGGATTCTCATTTGTATTGCAGAATGAGCATTCTATTGAGTCAAATCTATCATCAAATCTTTGTATATAAGATTTGAAATAGCCATGTCCTAGTTTCAGCTGTATTATAGATGAGAATATTTTCTTTTTACATTTAATTGAACAAGATTTCCACTTGAG
The DNA here is from genome assembly GCF_000003855.2 of Blastomyces gilchristii SLH14081. Taxonomy (NCBI): domain Eukaryota; kingdom Fungi; phylum Ascomycota; class Eurotiomycetes; order Onygenales; family Ajellomycetaceae; genus Blastomyces; species Blastomyces gilchristii. The sequence goes on along the minus strand of NW_003101681.1, from coordinate 2,259,529 downwards.
TTTTGTTTCAAATCTTGAATAATGTACACTCTTCTTTTGTTTCTGCCAGCTTTCATTCCACTTGTCTAAACAAGATTCTTTTATTTTTCTCTTTATAAAAGACCAGGACACAATTTTTTGAATAGATCTGCTTAATTCTGCACCCTTTTTTGCAGCTGAATCAGCCAATTCATTGCCATGAATATTCATATGAGCAGGAACTCAGTGCAGATGAATTATCAGCTTTGATATTCTTCTCTTTTGAATTTTCAAAACAGAGTTTAAGATCAGTTCAAGATTCATTTGATCATTATGAATCTGACTATTTCTAAGTCTTTTTAAAGCAGCTTGACTATCAGAGAATATCCATGCCTCTTTCAAATAATTTCCTCTTTTATGAGATTTTATTTCAATGAGTTTGAAAGCTTTCACTATTGCAAATAGTTCAGCATCAAAGACTTCACATTCAGAGCCTAGATTCCAGAAATCTGAGATAAAATTAATATTATCTTCAGTATAAGCAATGCCTGCACCTAATCTATTCAAGTTCTCATTTTTTGAGCCATCTGAATAAATCGGAATAGAGTCTTTTATATTGATTGTAGAAATTCTCTTCAAATGCTGTTTATATTCTTTCTCTTTTGATAGTTCACTTATTTGTAAGTCTATAAGAGATTCAAGCTTTTCTCTCCAGAGAGATAACTTCTCATGATCAACTTTTTCAACATTTAAAGAAGAAAATTGATTTTTAATCAGAGAGCATAGTCTGTACAGTTGAGAAGGCATTTTCTTTGAAGAATTATTTTTATTTCAATCAAGAAATCTATTCCAATCCAGTTCATTTCCAGAGTTAATTGATGGAAATCAAGAAGAGACTCTTTCTCTGATTATATGATTTGAGCTCATCTTTGCAACTCTCAGAGCATAGTTCATACAGACCTTTTCAAATCTAATAGCAGGAGAAGGAATTGAAGCTTCAATTTCCATTGCTTTAATAGGAGATGATTTGAATGCTCTCAGAATTCTTCTCAAGGCTCTGTTTTGCAGACTTTGAAAGAGTTCAGTGAAATTCCCTTGATTATTCCACCAAACTTGAACTCCATAATCAGCTACTGATGTAATACAGGCTATATATAACTGTCTCATAGTCTGGAAGAATAGACCCCTCTCTGTATTTGATAGTCTGATTATGTTGTTCAATAGTCTTTCTGCCTTGACAGTTCTTTGTTGAATGTGATATTTAAAATTCAACTTGGAGTTTAACCATACTCCTAACCATTTGACATTTACACTGGGTTTAATCTCTCTATTTAAAAGAGGACTGTAGATAGTAAGTGTAACATGATAAAGAGCAGTCTCAAAGTAGCAGACTTGCACATGAGTCAGATTGCAGAAGAAAAAGGAATTCAGAGTTGAATTCAACTGTTTACATCAGTTCAATTATGAAGATAACAGAGAATGAAGCATCTAAAACATTTATAGATATATAAGATTAAGTTATCTCAATTTCTGAGAACACTCAGAGATCAGATGAGATTAGTTTTAATAGGTTATTCACTGTAGTGATCTGAGTGAGTGAAGAGAGACAGTATAATGCATAAGATAGAATCACAAAAGATGAAAGCTGCTGAACCTAGTCACTGAATACTGTATTATATAGAGATTGTGTAAGAGTAGTGACTAGCAGATAAAGAAAAAGTGTAAGAAAAGAAAAGAGATAATGAATTGATTATTAACTGTAAGAGTCAGCTGTAAAAGATAAATATTATCATATACATCTCATTCATTTTTATATGTCACATGTTAATCTATTTCCAATGCCATATCATCTGAAAAACATCAAAAACAAAGAAATCCTCAAAACTTAACATCTGTAAGAGATTCAAGAGCTGTAAGTCACTCTTACAATAACACTGTGTATATCTCTGATTTCTCTATCACTCTGCATACAACATTAATATCATTTATTACAAGATTAACTGAAATGCTAATATAGAAATGTGTACATGTACATGTAGAAAAATTGAAGAAGAGCACCAAATCTGCAGAATTAGAAGCCAGAGCAGAGAGAGTAGAGATGAAAGAAACAGAAGAAGAAGAAGATACAGAACTGAATAAATAATAGCAGAAGTCACTCAGAGCTAAATGCTTACAATCTGATATATACATAATCTTCTCTGCAGAAGAGAGAGAGAAAGCAATAAAAGAAGCTTAGAAGTGAGAGAGAGTAGTCTCAGCAGTGTTATCATCTTCAATTAGAATGATCTCTGACACTGAAGCAACTAAGAATCATTATTAGTATATAAAAATTACAAAATCAGAGATGAGAATAGTTACTGAATAAACACTCACTAATCTTAGAGTTGTACATATAATTACAATATACATGAGACTTCTCAGAAAGAGAGAGAGAAACAGAGAAATACAGAAAGCAGAACACAGTGTGTGAATAGCTTATTCTCATAATAATATCTCAGACAAGATGTATAAGTCTCACATCTATGAGTGTAAAAAAGTATGACATCTGCATTCTCATTTCTGAAAACATGAATATCTTTCACCTGCATCATGAAGTTAGATAACAGATATTAGAGAATAAACTGATACAGATCTATTATTCTGAAGAAATTCATCAGAGTGAATATCTCTGCAATATTGAACTTTACAGTTATGAAAAGTTTCTTGATATCTATGAATATCATGACTTTATATATAGTAAAACTCATAACAATTTTCTCTAAGAACAGAAAAATCAGTGTCAGAAAGAAAAGATGAAAATGAAGAAGAAAAAGACTTATAATCTTAACACTGTTAAGAGAGAGAGTGATTCTCTGATATGAATGAACAATTGTCTTATCATGAATATTTAAAATGAATATAATAATCAGCATTTATAACTGAGCTTCAGATAGTCATGTTATATACAGTCTTTATATAATAAATTATTCTGAGAGTCAGTAAGAAGAACAGAAGTATATACACTGAGAAACATAATTCATTAAGTCTACACAACATCTTCTTGAAATGAGAAGAGCTGGTAATGAAAGCAGAGATGATAAAACCAGAAGTAGTGAGAGTGAGAGTCATGAGAACAGAGATAGCAGAAGTGAGAGAATCAGACACAGAGATAAGTGTAGAAGATTGAGAGAAAATAGCAGAGAAAGAAGTAACAGAAGAGATAGAAAGAAACACAGAAGACTCAGTTATATATAACACAGACAATTTCTTCATTATTACATTCTTCAAGTTCTTAATTAATAATTCAATATTGAGGTCACTATCATTGATAAATACAGATCTGTCAACATATGAAGATTCTATATAAATAAAAACAAATATATCAGTATCTGCATTTATATAAAATCATGTTAGAAAACACAATCAGAAACTCACTGAGAAGAAAAATGATTAAGAGTGTATAAGAAGATGAAGAAGATATGTCATTCATAATAATATTGTAATATGACGGAACCGAAGCAGTAGCTAGTCAGCGGTGTTATGAAGAAGTAGTTGTTTGAGAAGCTGTATAAGTGAGCTTGACTATCTTACTTGAATAGTGAGCTTGTAGGCTACAGAGTTATTGTGAGAATATCACAGATATAATACTTAGTATACTAAGAAGATTATATAAGACACGCAGTAACTCTCATATATATTTCTATAGAAGAAAAAATGAATCACTGACTTCTTTTATAAGAAGTCAGCATCTAGCTATTCTATATAGATAATGAGTGAATATCTTCTCTTATTTCATAAGTGAGAATAGCTGAAGTAATATCTCAGCAGTGTCTTACTGTTAAGAAAAAGTAATCTGCTGATCTCATATAGAAGTGAGATTCTTATATTCATCAATCAGATCTTTTTATAATATATCTGAATAATGTTATAAAGTGATTGAAAACTAGTTCAGACAGAATGAAATTATCTGTATGAAAGTGATAAGCTGTGTGAAACTGTAACAGAGTCTTGACATAGCTAAGAGTGTGACAATGTTCTTCTCTTTAAAAGCATAGTCTCAATACTCTTAAGATTACTGAATTAGAAATTATCTTTGTTATATAGCAACAGTTATCAACTGATTTGACAGTGTGTGTACTGCATATGATATAAAGAAATAGATAAGTTTTTCTACTGACTGTGTAGATCTTTCTTTTCTCATCTTTATTCAAATTAAATACATGATAAGTGAGTTTCTTATATATTGATTTAGAATATAAAAAATGTAGTGAATAAGTGACTTACAGATCTCTCAATATATTTCATTCTATATATGAAATTCTCTGCAAAAGTGATGTATTTTAGAGACAAAGCTAACAGTAGTAACAGGATTTTTTAAAAAGATCTCTCTCTCTCATAATACATTTTTCTCCCTCTTCTCATCTGTAATAGTAAGTGTATGAGAGCATCATTCTTTAGAGATAATAAGAGGCTTATTCTGACATTTTCTAGTGAATAATAAATGTCTTCATAGTGCAGCTGCGGCCTTCGTGACTGCTAAGAAAGCCAGGTTGAAGGTGAAGACAGTGGTGTCACTGAGCTGCAGAAGTACTGCTCTCATTGCCACATCTCCTCCTTCTTCTCCTACTTCTCTTACAGCTGTGACAGTAGTTATCATACCTTGCATTGAGATGTCATTTCTTCTGCTAGTTAATTTATCTGTGTTCAGTTCTTTCTCTGCTTTCTCTGCTACTGTTGCAATGCTGCTCTTCTTCTCAGTTAACACAGTGATGTATGACTCTGTGTGATTATTCAGAGAGAAATCTGAAGAGAGCTTGATTTCAGAGACAGTAACTCTGAGAAGTTCAATCTATAGTTTCTCTCTCACAGTATATCTGAGCTCTGCTCAGAATACTGCTAGATTGAGTCTACAGAGTTCTGTAATTTCTTCATCTTCTCTCTGTGAGAAGGCTTCAGTGTAGTCTCTGACTAGTACTGCTACTTATCTACACTACACTAAGTAGCTGAAGAAGAGAGGAATTTTATATATTCATCTCTTCTCTCACTCTTATTATTTTCATTATATCTGTAACAATAACTTCTGTCTTTCTATAAGTATTATCTCATAGAAAGATATTGTATTAACTCTGATAAGAAGCTCAAATACTTAAGTAGTACAGAGTAAGAGTCTCAGAGCTTTAAGTATTGATAGATTTTATCAAGACTGAAGAGATCTCTCTTACTCATCTGTAAAAGAAGATGAAAGTATGAATTTCTGAGATGAAAAAATATCTCAGAATGACTGATTCTAAGAAGAGATTATCTGATGCTGCTGTTAAAAGCACTATAAAGATTAATCACTGATTGAAGAGAATCTCACTTCAATTAAAGTAGATAACTGAGATACTTTATAAATTAATAAGTTAATACTTTAAGTATCTCTTATACTCTTCTATAGCATGCTTTTCTATGATACTGCAGTACTAACTTCTCAGCAGATAATAATATCAGTATCAGAGACTTTAATAGTAAAGAATGAGTTTGATGAGAGTGTGATTATTGATGAGTAGACTCTGAAGTTCTCTCTTTTTACTTTTTCAGTAAGCTACAGTCTTATTAGAATAGCAGTGACTCATAGATTAATAATATTAATCTTTTTATTAGTTTCAAATATTTCTTTTCTTTAACTGCTTCAGGAATTTTACACTTATATAGTCTCATTAAACTTCTAAAAAATCCTTTGAGAGAAAATAGAAGAAGAGTGCTATAGAGCTTATAAGATATCAGCTCATCACTGTGAGATCATCTCTAAAAAAATTCTTTAAGAAAAAATAAGAAGTCTTAAGTAGTATTTCTTATTCAATATCTTCAGTATATAACAGAGTGATCTCTACTAGCTGTCTTATAGCTTACAATCTCTTTCTCAGCATTTTTCAAATACTTAAGTGATTTTCATGAATTCTCTGATAATAAATAATCTTCTTATTTAATAAGATATTGAAGCTTGCTGTAATATATTTATTTATTTAATATTTTCTTTATAAGATATTCAGTATTACTCTTAATCTTAATATTATCTGACTAAGACAGCTCTGCTCTGAAGTATTACTTATAGAGCTTTAAATAGAAAATATGAAAAATAGAATGAATTGATTTCAATTCTGAGAATAATTTCAACTTATATATCTGCTTACTTATCACTCTTATTACTGAGAAAGATTCTAGTTATCACTTATTAAACTTCTTATACAGTCTTATTATCTTAATATTCTTTGCTGAAAGTAGTACTTAATTCTCTATTAAGAACTTCATTAAAAGATGTTTTCAATTATAGTATTCTATCTGCTACTTCTGAGTATAATAAATACTTTTCACTATCTTCTTATGAATTTTATTTAAAAGTTTCAATCTTACTTTTACTTCTAATACTGAGAAATACTTTATTCTCTGTATCTATTCAATATTCTGACTGTCTATTCTTCTCTTTGAAATATCATTCATGATATCACTGAGTAATGAAGAATTGTATTCATAATAAGTATAGAAAGAAAATATCTTTAAGATTATATTCTTTATATTATTATATATGAATTCAGCAGTCAGAAGATGTTTAAGTTAATCATTCTGATAATATAAATAGAACATTTAAAGATACTGTTTTAGTATCTGATTCTGATGTTCAGTCTGATTATCTATCTGCAGATGAAATGTGATACTGAGAAGACATTTTATTATAAGATAATAGTAAAAAGCTGATTAGTATTTACTGATAAAGAGAGATTCTTGATCTATTATCAATGATTTCAGAGCACTGTAATTATGAATAATAATATCTAAAAATAGATCAGTTAATTCAGAGACTTTAATCTTTTTATAAATAGAAATATATCTGATTATCTTTATAAAGTGATTAATAATGATTAAAATTGAGTTATATTCTTTGACTCTTATCAACTTCAGCAGGTCAACTATGAAATTCATTGATAGATTCTATCATAGACTCTTTGAAACAGACAGTGATATTAACTCACTGTATTACTTATACTATGAAATCTTTATTCTTTGATAAATATTATAAGTTTTAATATACTCTTTAACATCTACTCAGAGCTTGTCTTAAATATATTTATATTTTAGAAGCTTCTCAGTCTTCTCTAATCTGAAGTATCTTATATGAGAATTATTGTGATGAATTCTTAATAACTTCTAATACATTACTCTACTATAAGAGACAAAGACTGAATTATTCAGCAGTAGAAGTTCATATTCTTCTAGTTATCAGTGACTTGATTTCTTAACAGCACTATTCTACTCAGAGTCTGTCTCTTTCAAGTTTAAACTGAATTCTTTCTTCTTCAACTTCTGAATTCAAGCCATAGTAGAGATATCTCTTTTCTATAACTTATCAATGAATTTCAAAAGTAGTCAGATTGAAAGATTGTAGACTATTTCATTCTTTATCAATTCAATAATTATAAGACATGATATGAGAAGCTTATAATCTTCAGTGTCAGTTCTCTACAGAGATTCAGGTTTTCTTTCATCTTCTATACTGAGTTATACAGCTGTCTTATCAGTACTGTTTTCAAGCTTTGAAGAATCTTAATCCTCTGTAACCAGCTTCTTCTACAGTGATGACAGAGATTCTTTTATAGAATTCTTCTCTGCATCAATGATATTATAATCAGATTATCTAGACAGTGTATCAGCAGAATTAAGCTGATCTGAATAATATCAGATATAGAAATTATACTCTGAAAGCAGCTTCACTCACCTGGCTTAATGTTCTGTCAAGCTCTTTGTTATCAAGAAGTAATGCAGATTTGCATAATCAGTGAGAACTTACACTGAGTACTTATTACTCTGAAGATAATGTTGTCAGATCTTAAAGAATTTGACAATTACTAATATCTTCTGATTATAAGTATCATATCTTCTCTGTATAAGTGATAACTTCTTAAAGAAGAAGACTACTGCTCTTCATTTACAGTATTTTATAGACTCTGTAAAAAAGTCTTCTCTCACAGACAACTCATTATCTGTATTCTTAAAAGTGATTATCTTCTGATTCTTTCAATATTGAAAGGCCTTCAGTGTCAACTGTGAAAAGATTTCACAGATCTTATTTCTGAATGTATCAGTCTCACACTGACTGAGTAAGTTGAGATTAAAGTGATTCAGTATTGTAATATCTGTAAAAGCTTGTTTTAATTCTGTTAACATCTGTACAGTGTCTTGAGTGAGAGTAAACAGTTCTATTTTTCTGTCTTTCACACTTCTCTTTAACAAATCTGTAAGAGAGACAGTAATCTGTGAATATATATAGATGAATTATCTGTAGAAATTTATAAATTCTAGAAACATCTGCATCTTACAGTATGTTCACAGTGTTGATCAGTTCTCAATGATGAAGACCTGGCTTCTATTCATTGAAATGCTGTTTATCTTAATAATATAATCTAAGAAATCAATCTTCTGCATGTAGAATGAGCATTTTTCAGTATTTGTATAGAGTTAATACTGTCTCAAGTGACTCAACACTTCTCAAACATGAGTATCATATTCCTTCTCTGATTTTGAGAAGATTAAAATGTCATTCAGATATACTATGCAGAAGATGTTGATAAGACTCTGCAGTATCTTATTTATATAGATCTGAAAGATGACTGAAGCATTACAAAGATCAAAAGATAAGACAAGATATTCAAAATTGCTGTACTTGATATGAAAAGCTGTTTTTCAAATGTTATCTTTGTTAACTCTGATTCTATGATAGATATTCTGTATATCAATCTTTGAGAACATCTTTGCTTCAGATAATTGATTGATCATCTCATCAATCAATAATAATGAATAGTGATTCTTAACTGTCATCTTATTAAGATCTCTGTAGTCTATGTACAGATGTAGTCTATCATTCTTCTTGAGTACAAAGAGTATAGATGTCTCTGCTGAACTTTTTAATAAATGTATTCAGTTCTTTAATTGCACTTCTTTAAGATATTTATGCAGAATATTCAATTTCTTTACAGACAAGTTATAAAGAAGTCTGTACAGTGCTATTACACTGTCTTTAAGACAAATCTTATATTATATCTTGATGTCAGGAAACTTTGCTGCTTCTCTTTCTGAAAAGACATTCTTATAATCTGTAAAGAGACATTATATATGTCTATCTTCAATGATGAATACTGCTACTAATCTTACAGCAAGAATAATGACTTCTTCATCTATCTTCAAGTCTCAATCACCTGCTACATAGTATATTGACTCTATCTTTTTCTCAAGATTCTTCTGATAAAACTCTTCAGATTTCTCTATCACTGTCTCTTCATTAGTGAGGCAGTACTGTCACATCTGAGTAACTCAGTCAATGAGAGAATTGTTTTCTCTCAATCATAGATTCATAGAAGATCTAGAATAACATTCTCATCTATGATGTTAACTATGTGAAGAAGCAGACTGCTTTTCTTGAAGATTTCTTCTGAGTCTGTGATCACATACTTGCTTAAATTATGTTAAAATAGTGACATTTTATTTCATCAGTAAATTTCATATAATCTGATAAGTCTATTTTCTTCTAACTCTTCATCAAAGAAAAGAAATAGAATATGAAGTTAATATCTACTTTGAAGTCAAGTAGATATCTCACTGATATCTTCTCATTCAGAGTATGTATTATAATTGTAACATGAACTCAGAGATATGAAAATTATTAATTCTTCATTTCTTTCTCTTCTTTATCTTTCATAAATATGTTTATCAGAAGAGAAGTTAACTTTGAGAAGATATCTTCTCAGTTTCTTCTCTTCTTCAGCTTCTTATAATCACTGATATAGTAATTATCAGCTCTGTAGTTAAAACAGAGATCTTTATCAAATCTTTTTTAATATTTCTTTACAGTGAGTGAAGAATCAGAATACTTAAAATTCTTCTTTATATTCTCTACACTGAAGCTGTCACAGCACTGTTTAGATTCTATTATTAATTACTTAGAAAAGATCTCATTGATCTTTTTCTCAGAGAATTGATTATTCAAATAAATTCAGAAAGTCAGGTTGACAAGCTCAGTATAATTAATTAATAAACTCTGATATTATGATATTATTATTCACATCTTATAAGTCAGCTTTGTAAGATAAAGCTGTATTTTTAATTAATTCAAATTATCAGTTAGTTTCTCTTAATATTCTTTAAATCTTATATTGAAATCAGAAGGATTCTTATCATCTCATTAATATAATAAGTTAAATCACTGTACTGCTGTGAAGCTGTGATTGCAGTGATCTTTGATTTAATTCAGTAGAAAGTTCTTAAATTCTTCTCAAGTTATAATAGTATTGATATGCTCAAGTTCTCTCTTCTTGATAACTCAAGTAGTCACAGAGATGTCTTCAAGAAGATTGACAGTATATATTACTTATATCTTATAAGTATTATACTGGCTCAGATTAAGGCAGAATTTTCATTTAAGAGTACAGATAAAGCTGTGAAATTCAGATAATATATTTCTCTTATATCTCAGAGAATCTCTGATTTTAATCTCTCTATCTTTATAATAGATGTAGGTGTGTAGAGATCATGATGATGATAGAGCAGTTGAAGAGCTCATGCTAAAATATGCAGTGAGTTCAGAAATCTCAGATTTCTGTTAAAGTAGAGATGTATACACTCTAGAGAATAGTGTAGAGTTTCTCTCAGAGAGTGAGATCAGATTAGTCTCAGTATAGATATATAAGATTATATCAGTCTATTAGAGCTCAACTGATTCAAACTTATAATCAGATCAAGTGATTCAAATTGTAATATAACAGAACTGAAGTGATAACTAGTTAACAGTATTATAAAGAGATAGTTATTTAAGAAACTATATAAGTGAGCTTGACTATCTTACTTGAATAGTAAGCTTGTAGACTACAGAGTTATTATGAGAATATTACAGATATAATACTTAGTATACTAAGAAGATTATATAAGATATGCAGTAACTCTTGTATATATTTCTATAGAAGAAAAAATAAATCACTGACTTCTTTTATAAGAAGTCAGCATCTAGCTATTTTATATAGATAATAAGTGAATATCTTCTCTCATTTCATGAGCAAGAATAGCTGAAGTGATATCTCAGTGACATCTCACTGTCAGGAAAAAGTAATCTGCTGACCTTGTGTAGAAGCAGGATTCTCATATTCATCAATTGAATCTTTCTATGATATATCTGAATGATGTTATAGAGTGATTGAAAACCAGTTCAGATAGAATGAAATCATCCGCATGAAAGCAATGAGCTGTGTAGAACCGCAACGGGGCCTTGGCGCGGCCGGGAGCGTGACAAATATGTTATGATAATTGTTAGAAGATAAACAAGTTCTGGTCACATTTCATAACATATTACACTTACTGCTAATGAACTGCTCAGTATGAGTACTACAATGACACTTGTTATGAGAACAGAGAGTCATTGCCAGAAATGTATACAATATAATAGATAAACAGATAGAAAAGAGTTGAATAAAAGAAGAGATAGAAATCTTGAATAGAATAATAATAACATTCAATGATAACAATAATAAAGAAGATGATTGAAGAATGAGAAAAGTTAGTGAATGAGTAATATAATATAGTGAAAGTTTCTTTGTAAGAGTGTATACAGAACACTAGCTGAATCAGAGATAGATCACAAGATTGCAAACACTAGTAATGTGCTAATCTGCATGAAGCTAGAGTAAATGTCATGATCACATGAGTGTGACTGAATCTGATGAGAGAGGATGTGATTTGAAAGAATATACAACTGTTGAATAATAACACAGCTGCTTCTGAACTTGCTTACAAGTGTAAAGAGGCTATAGCGGCCACTAATTAATTTAGCGTATGATATATAAGAAGCCGGCGTACGCCTGTAATCGTACGCTGGCTGGAGAAACCTTTGAATGATAATATATATGAGAAATGATTTTATAATCTCATTTAATATCATTCTCAATAATGAGATCAGAATGAAAATGTGACTAAGAATTTAAATATATTCTTTATCTGAGACTAGATTTTTATTTGAAAAGTGAATCTGAGATCTTTATTATTTATAATAATATAATTTGAGATTAATGTAATGAATATAAATTATAATCAGAAGTAATACTTTTAAATAATGTAATAACTGTAAAGTTTGATTCTGATCTCAGACACGGTCACACAGTCAGTCTAAGCATATATACTCAGTGAAGAAATAAAGTAAGAGCTGACTCTTTCTTATATTTTACAGCAAGATGAAGTATCTGAATAATTAATTAATTTAATTATTGAGAAGTTCTAATCACTATTAATAGACTCTTTCACTTCTGAAAAGATATGAGATGAGGCAGTTATTACAGTTACATAGTTGCTTAATCTTATGTCAATTTCAATTATATCATATGAGAACTCTGAAAATACAAAGCTGATTACACTGTATAAGGTCTGGCTTGAAGCTCTATCTTCTGCATATGATATTCACTTATGAGATTGTATAGCATTCTTAAAGATAGTTCTCACGCTTATTAATAAGATAACCTTCTATTTCAAGAAGTTGATTTTTGTAAAATATGATGAGTTTATTAAATACAGATTAATGAATTTCTCAAACAGATGTTTATACATATTAAAAGATATTATCTTTCAGAAGAATCTTCATCTTACTAATTTATTAATACTGACTACATATAATCTAAAGATTCTACTCAATACAGTCTGTAAGATAGCAGTGATAATTTCTTCAGTGATATTAAATCTACTCACTGTAATAATTTCTGCAGTAATTTCTTCAGTGACTTCTAACTTATTAACTGATGATCTGTTCATTAATGAGAAAATTCAACCTGAGTGTTCATTATTTCTCATACTCACTAATAATTGATGAATTGATTATAAAATTTTCATAAGAATACCTACTTTTTTAATACAGAATACACTGAACTTCTCAGAATTCACAGATGAATCTGATAATTCTTCAACATCTATAAGAAATATCACTATAGTGAGAGAAGTTTCAGTGAGAGAATCTTCAGTGAGAGACAGTCTTGAAGATCTATCTACTAATCTCAAGATTGCTACACTTTCAATTCTGAAAAACCTCACACATGTCAAAGCTTTTATGAAATGAAAATATTATTACAAGATCTGTGTTAAAGAGATTCATCATTTGAAACAGATTGAGATCTGATAACTGAGTGAGAGAACATCACAAATGTGTGTCCTTTACAGTCAATGAATATTTGATAAAAAGTTCAATAATATAAGTGAGATTATCTGCTATAAGACCGGCTGAGTTATCTGTTGAAAATTATTAACAGAAAAGAATCAATTACTCAAGAATCTTTGCATCTGTTATCTCTGTACTCATCTCTTAAGCTCTTATAATGATCTCAGTATCTCAGGGCTGATATGTTCTGCAGATTGATATAATGACTGCTTTTTTAAATATTCAACTGTCTGCTGATAAACAGATATATATAAATCAACTCACAAAATTTCACAAACACTGTGATAATCTTATATGTGAGTTAATACAGAGACTCTACAGTCTTAAGCAAGCAGCACTTTTATGATATGAGAAGCTGTGAAAAATGCTATTATACTCAGACTTCTGTGTCAGTCTCTATAATACTGAACTATTTATTCATGATATAATACAGATCTATATAACTATCTATGTAAATAATGTTTATCTCTTCAGTCTGAAAATTGATGATCTGAACTGAGTCAAAGTTAAAATCACAGCTAATTACAAGATCAAAAATGTAGAAGATTTCACTCACTATTTAGAAATGAAAATTGATAGAGATTTAACTTTATTAATATTGTCTTAATTTCTCTTCATAAGAAATCTTCTGAAGAAATTCTCAATAAATGACTGTCACTCTAAATTCACTTCTATAGAGAAGAATGTTAATTTTATAAATAATGATATAAAGTCAATTATATATATAGCAGAATTTACTCTATAGTTCTATCAATCTGGTATTGAATTCCTGCAATATCTGACAATTAATACACATTTCAATATAAGCTTCATTGCAGATTTCCTTGAACAGTTCAGCTCTCAGCCTATATCAAAGAACTGAGCTGTATTTAAATATATACTTTAATATCTACAGAGTTCAATCAATGAAGATATAATCTATTATAGAGATGTTAATATTGAATCTGTGATATATACAGATACTAATTAAGCTGATAGAGATTCAGAATTCTGTTCAATCATCAGTTATATCATCTATATAATGAATGACTCTGTTATATGATAAAGCTACTGATAAACTGAGATCTTTAAATTATTAACTAAGACTGAATATATTACATTCTCTGAGACTGTATATAAGCTTGTCTGTCTCTGTGAGCTTCTAGAAGACTAGACTGATCACCAGAATCATGAATTTCATATTTGATCTCATTTGGTCTGATCTCATACATTTCTTGATGTAAATTCCGCTGGGACTAGTCATTAAAAAAACATGCAAAGTGACTATATATCAGATCTTAAAATGAAACCATGACTTCAAAAAAATGAGAAAGTGATCTCATTTGATCTCATTTAGTTTCATTCTTAACATAAAGTTACTATTTTTAGACATTTTAAGGTTTTTTTTAGACTATTTTCAATTTTTTAAAAAGTAACACTTTTTGATAACACTCAAATGAGATTTAAAGTCATTTAAAGCAATAAAAATAATTGAAATTAAGAAGTGGAAATCATGATCTCATTTGAAAAATGTGATAAGAGTAGACAGTAAGTCTCACTTCAACAGTATGAGACTACTATCTAATGTTAAAACTGTGTAATGAAATCAGTTGAATTGATAATAAGACTATCAAAAAATCTGATTCTGATCTTAGACACAGTTACACAGTCAGTCTATAGAAGATACTGAATTCATTTCATCTCATCTCAATAATCTGAATGATAATAATTATGTCATTCTCATCTACACTGACTGTCAGAATTATAAATTTCATATTTAATCTCATTTGATCTGATCTCATACATTTCTTAGTATGAATTCTGCTGAGACTAATCATTAAAAAAACATGCAAAGTGACTATTTATCAGATCTCAAAATGAGATTATAACTGAGAAAAAATAAGAAAGTAGTCTTATTTAATTTCATTTAGTCTCATTCTTGATATAAAGTTATTATTTTCAAACATTTTAAGGTTTCTTTTAGACTATGTTTAATTTTTTAAAAAGTAACACTTTTTGATAACACTTAAATGAGATTTAAAGTCATTTAAAGCAATAAAAAGAATTTAAATTAAGAAGTGAAAATCATGATCTTATTTGAAAAATGTGATAAGAGTAGACAGTAAGTCTGACTGAAACAGTATGAGACTACTATCTAATCTTAAAACTGTGTAATGAGATCAGTTAAATTAGTAATAAGATTATTAAATATTCTGATTCTGATCTCAGACACAGTTATACGGTCAGTTTATTCTCATCACAGTCAATAATCTTGCCTATACAATTCATACTAATAATAAGTCTGTTATAGAGCTATTCTCTTTCAAAGCAATTTCACACTACTGAAACTATATAGAGGTTTATTTTCATATTCTTTAGAATCTCATCCGTAAGAATAAGATATCTATTCAGTATATTTCATCTGCTGAGAACGCGGTGAATGAGCTTATTAAATCACTTAAAACAATGAAATATATATATTGAAAGAAGAATATTAAGATAAAGAAGATAAAGTGATAGAGAAATAAAAAATAATAAATCTCATAACTGATTTTTCATTAGTATACATTTTTCAGTCATTTAATATATCTGTACTTGATTTGAAGGCGAATTTTATATATAGCATAGTGTATAGTTACTCTGATAAGTGAGAGTGTCAGGTTATATAATTTGACTTACTAATTCTTTCACTATATAACTTCTCACAAGCTAGTAAGCTTTTCAATCAAGTAAGTTTTACACCTTTTATAAAATCAGTAAAAAACTCATGAAATTATATATTAAAAGAAATACAAAAACTATAATTATATGAATAAAAAATTATTTAAAATAAAAATTATTATCTATCTGATTTGTCTTTCAATTCAGAGTATATGTAAGAATAAGTGCTCGCAGGCGATTATTCAGGTGTTTGCAGCTTGGCATGATATGTACTGTTAACTACTAGAAGTATTCACAGTAGAAAGATAAAATGTAGAGATCAAATGTATAATAGCATTTAAGCTGAGTTATAAATAGTATTCATGAACTCCAGTCTATATAGTTGTGTGTAGCCAAGGGCTGCTAGCCCTATTAATTATGTGAGAGATAGAAATAGAGATAAAGAATTTATAAGAAGTGAGATTTCTTATATACTCTTCTCTCTCTAAGACTTTGTCTGTGAAGCCTTTCACTGAGTGACTTCATAGAATCAGCTCAGTACTGCAGTGATACTTACTAAAAATTCTTCATATCTATAAAAAATCTCAGTGAGGAAAAATCTCTTGTTACTATGAAGAGAAAAGAGTCTGTTACTCAGTTTCTTATTTTATAAGATTCTTTATAATTTACAGATTCTTCTCTGACTACTATACAGATTCATCTTATATCTTTTATATAGAAGAATTTCAGTTGACTCTTAATTATTTTCATAAGATTCTTATATAATCATTACACAGATTCATCTCACAGATAAATCACTCTCTGTAAAATTACTCTTATTAAAGAGAAGTATTCATGAGTTGATCTTTCACTCATTCTTATGAATCATTGTTCTTTAACACTGTAGAATTGTAAGGATTTTTTCATTTTTTCATTAACTCTGTAGAATTGTAAAATCAAGATATTTACAGTCTATAATCACTCTTTATAATCACATAGAAAGATTCAGATCTGTGATTTATAATCACTCTTATTTACTAGAGTGATCTGACTATTCTATAAGATTATTCACAGTGTAAGCAAATCTCTCTAGAGTAGTATAAATATTTCAGATCTGTCTGTAAAATCTCATCTTCTTTTCTCTTTTTCTATAACAGCTTTTATCTTTATAAACTGTGAGTATTCTCATTCATCTGTGAAGTGTTTTCACTTAGATAATAGAGAGAGAGTGTTTCTAACAATATCTGTATATTGATTCAAGAACTTCTCAAGAATAAAAAAATTTTTTAATTTCAATATCTTTATAAATAATATCTGATTATTATCAAGCTTCTTATGAGTGTCTCTATGACTTCTCTGATCACTTTTTACTGACTGATGAAGCAGGAATATCACTGCTCACAACTGTGTCTTCATCTCTCTCAGCTCTGTCACTGCACTCAATCTTCAGATCAGTGATCAATTTCATATCTTTCTCAGATCAGTTTCTGACTCTAAGCAGCACAGTCTCTTTCTTTACTATAAGTCTTCTTATAAGTAATTTCTTACAGATTCTAGCTGACAGTTCTTATAAAGCTCTCAGTGTTATCAGTGTCTTCTGTGACTCTGCAGACCTATAATCACTTTTCTTCTGCTCACACAATCTCTGACCAGGTATATATGAATATGTCTAGATTTCTCATCAATGATTCTCACACTGCAGTGCATTTCTGCAATCTCATTATCAATAAAAGATGAGTTCTCAGATACCTGTAAAATCCAGGTAATTAAAGCAATGCAAATGTTATGAATTTGTAACAGAAGTTAATCTGAGTAGATAAGCTCTCTCTCTGTATCTCAATTATTTTCAGACTGAATACTTCAGTATAACTGAGAGAGTGAATACAGCTTTATAAGAAGTATCTGATTACACACACAGACAGTCAGTTCTCAAGACTCTGCTGTAACTGTATACACTCTGATATCTGACTTCTCTGAAGTCTGTGCATTTCTAATGATCTTCATATCAAATGCAATAATTATCTATATCACAGATATAATACTCTCTGCTTCTTTAAAGAGAAAAATTAATAGTTGTGAGAGAATTGAGTGTTATAAGTATTGAGAATATGAGTATGAGTTTTCTTTATTTTTTCTTTATTAATCTCTAAATTATATTCATGACTCTGTTTATTTTCTTGTTTTTTAACTTTAATAAGAGTATAATTTCTTCTTTTCTTACATACACTGTAAACTGTTCATCTCAGTAGAAACTCATTATCTTATAGACTAGAGCTTATAAATAACAGTGTTAATATCTTTATTATAATTAGATTCTTAGTAAAGACTGTATTATTCTGACTTATCAGAATTTACAGTATAAAAATCATGTCTCAGCTTCTACAGATATCTTATCTATCTAAATAATTCTCAAGTAAACTTATTCATCTTATCAGAATACTCTTATCACTGAATCTTGAATTAGAGCTTATAATCTCACTTCTCTGAGTTAATAATCTCTTTGATCTGATATTCTCTTTCATTCTCTAATACTTCACAGACAAAGTGATGAGTCATAGAGTTTTCTTCTGAAAATTTCTTATATTTATAGAGTAAAGAAATATGAAAAATATTATATATCTGTAACTTAGATAACAGTTTCAATCTATAGAACTATAAACTAACTTTCTTTATAATCTTATAAGACTCTATCTATAAGAGATTCAGCTTCTTACTAGATCTCTATATAATAATATTTTCTAGACTCAGTCAGACTCTATTATCTTTCTTAAAACTCTTTATAATATACTTGAAGTCATAGTATCTCTTCTGATACTCTTGAGTCTTTCTCAAGAATTTACAGACTTTCTTCTAAATCTTCTGAATTCTCTCAGTCTGTCTACAGATATTATCACACTCTATAGTATACTCTTATGAGTTTATTAAGATTATCTGTAAATAAGTCTCAGTGAGTATCTTAAAGAGAGTTTTATCTGTGCTAACATGCTTTAAGTTGTTATATATAAACTCTATAAGTAATAATCAATATACTCAGTTATTCTAATTGTAATTAATAAAGCACTGTAGATACTGTTTTAATATACTTATCAGATATTCTATCTAATCATCTATCTGTTGATGAAAAGTCATACTTAGATCTTATAAAATCTTTAATATAGTTATCAGATCAGATCAGAACTCTTCTACAAAGATTAATTCTCTATCTGAGACAATGTTCACAGATAACTCATGCAACTGAATCATATTACAGATAAAGATATAAGTTAAATTCTTTGACTTCAAGTTCTTACAGAT
Source organism: Blastomyces gilchristii SLH14081 (assembly GCF_000003855.2). NCBI lineage: Eukaryota > Fungi > Ascomycota > Eurotiomycetes > Onygenales > Ajellomycetaceae > Blastomyces > Blastomyces gilchristii. The sequence goes on along the minus strand of NW_003101681.1, from coordinate 2,240,460 downwards.
GAATATAAAGTGTGTCATCTTAATAAAGTAATTCACTATTATCAGCACACTGTCAAAGCAGGTATTATATATATTCTTACTTTCAGAGAGACTTATAAGAGTATTCATTTCTAGCTATTCTCAAGGTTTCTGTGAAATGAGTAGATAAGTAAGTTCTTCATATAATCTGAATCACACTACTTATGAATTCTGATATATAGTATAAGAATTCACTATCTTCTTTATAAATTCTTGTATCTTCAGTCAGAAGTATTTTCTTATAAATAACTTATGAGTTCTAGTGTCTATAAAATGACTTACTAGAGAAGAGTTATAATATCTTTTAATAAGTTCTATACATAGAAACTTATTCATAGATATATAAATCCAGCTCTCTCTTTATAAGAGATTATTTAAGTTTCTTTAATTCTTTATTTCTGCAGGATTGATCTCTGCTGTGAGCAGTTTCTGAATATACTGAGTATATTTATTCTTCAGTTGCAGTTCAGACAATCTGAATAGAAGATTTTATAAAGACTTATACTCTGTTTCTTCTTATATCAGATCTTCTACAGTGCTTCTCAAAGTTCATAAATTCTTCAGATTATAAGTACTCTCTTCAAGAATTCTTGTGAAGATTCTTAGAGTATTAACTCTCAGTGTTATAGAGAGTAGTTGTACAGACTTCTTTTCTCTCTCTTCTCTCTTCTCTTACAGAGAATTGAGAGACTCTTCAGTTAATCTCTTTATAACACTTATTTTAAGCATCTTATAAAGCTTTTCTGTCTTCTCTAGCTTCTCTATATCTGTTATTCTGATCTTCTTAATATAGTCTAATCTGTAAGAGAGTCTGTTCACTGAGTTCTTAGTTCTCTTAATATATTCTATCTTGAATCAGAACTCACTCAGTCTCTGAACTCAGTGAATCTATCACTGTGAGAGTTTCTTGATTGAAGTAAACTGTTATAAGCTATTATAATCAGTTTTAACAGTAATTACTGTTATAAGACTCTTAAAGTAGTGATATCAGTAATGAAAGAATTTCACTATTATAAGAAGCTTCTAATTATAAATGTTATAGTTAATCTCTATAGATTACATCTTCTATAAGAAAAAGATTACTGAAACTCAGTTCTTATTTAACTGTAGTTATAAGACTATTTCTGAAATTATAAAGAAGAAGACATCTATCTTTAATTTAATTAAGAGTAAGAGATTAAAGTAAAACAGTATTACTACATCTATAAATATCTATTTTAATCTTACAAAGACTCTGTAAGCTTCTAAAATAAGAAAGTTCTTATAGTTCTTTCTTCTTAATAATCTTTTCATTCTCTATTCACAGAATAACTTCTTCTTATTTTTATTCTTCAGTATATCTGTAAGAGTTAAGAAGATTCTTATAAATATAAAGATAAACTGTCTATAGAAATTCACAAAGCTCAGAAAGATCTGAATCTTATAAATACTAGTTAACTTCAGTTATAATAGAATAGTCTCAACTTATGAAGATTTTATCTGAATATTATTTACAGTGATTATATATTCTAGAAAATTAATTCAGTAAATACTGAAGTTATACTTTATAAGCTTAATATACAGTTCTGTCTCATCTAAGATCTTTAATATACTTTATATATACTCAGTGTGTTCTTTCTTCTTTGCAGAGTACACTATCATATCATTCAGATATATTATTATAAAGACATTCAGATATATATGAAGTATTTTATTAATAAAAGACTGAAATACTGTGAAGATATTAGTCAGATCAAAAGATACTACTAGATATTTAAATAATCTCAGTGCAGTTCTAAAGACAGTCTTTTATTTATTTTCAGACTGTATTCACAGCTGTGTATATATATTAATTATATTCAGTTATATGAATATAACAGCTTCTGTAAGATAATTAATTACATTCTCAATCAAAGATAGAGAATAGTGACTCTTTATTATCTTGAAGTTCAGATTATAGTAGTTTATACATAATCTGAAATCTTTATTCTTCTTCTTTATAAATATCACAGAGACTTCTATAAAGATCTGTGAAGATTAGATAAAGTTATTCTTTAGATTCTTCTTTATATAGACTTATAAGATCTCTGTCTCATAATAAAAGAGTTTATAGATTGATTCTCAGAAGAGTTTCTATTCTTCTATTAAATTTATTATCAGATTCTTCTTATAGTGAGAAGAAAGCTCAGCTATCTTTACTGAGTTAAATATCTCTATAAGATCTCAGTATTTCTCTGATATCTGAAGCTCAGTTTTCATAATTATGAGATTCTCAGACACTTATAAAGTTATTATATAGATAAGCTTATCTTCTCTAATTAACTCTACAGTATTAACTGATTCTATCTCTGTAAGTAAGTTTATTAATACTAATTGAAAGTATAAATCTGACTCATGAACAGCTATGTGTAGATTATGTCTTTAAAGTTATATAAGTTTTAAGTATATATTATCTATAATATCTGTGATAATTACAGTTTCTGTAAATCTTCTTCAGATTTCAGAGAGATCTTATAATTCAAAAGTAACTCTTATAAGTCTCTTAGTTCTCAGGTCTGAGTTCTTATACTCTGCTTATTATAAGAGCAGATTCTCAGTTTTTATCATTCAGCTTATTTACTCTGTAAGTCTTAGAAATACTACAGTGATCTGAGATTCTGAGTTTATTAATACTTTTCATACTTACAGAGTAGTAGTACTGCAGTGCAGTCTCTCTCTATAAGTAAGTATTTTTATTGAAAGAGTAACAGATTCAGATATCAGTTTTAAGATTCTTAAGAAGACTGTTACTAACTCTGTCTATAACTTCTTAAATTTCTATTTTAATTTATTTAGATAGTTTGTGTGAAGATATTCTAATTTAGAATAGATAAAGCAGAGTCTCTTTTTCTTAATCTCTCTATTATACACTCTATTTATAGAAGCTTATAAAACTCTCTCTCTACTTAATAGTCAGATATGAATCTCTCTATATCTTATTATCTTTTTCTAATAAATCTGTTCTCTGTTATTCTGACTCTTACAGAGCTGATTAATAATTCACTCTCTATAAGTCTATGACTCTTACAGTGATTTATAAACAGTAAATAAAAGTCATCAGTTTCTTCAGAGTCAAGAGCTTAGAGTCTTACTTAATAAGCTTATTCTATATATTTTTATTCAGCTTCTTTATAAATATTATTATTCAGATCTTGTTTCAGAGCTCTATTTTCACAGATCTCAGTTTATATTATAATTTTATAAAGTACTGTAAGTAGTCTTTATCAGATTTCTTATCTCTTTTTCTAATATTAATAATTATAATTCAGATGTTCTCTGTTCAGCTCACAGAGTTTTTCAACTTATTTTTTAAATAGATCTTAAGAACAGATTAGCAGAATCTCTTATAATTATTCTCTAGATAATTCAGTTAGTTCTTAACTTCAGTATAATAGAGATCTGTTATTATATAAATAACAGCTTCTTCATCTTTTATATTATATAGTCAGACTTATAAGTCAATTTTAAATACAAACTTATAAAAGCTTTTATAGATTATAATTTAATAAGTAATCTTAAATAATTACAGCTTAAGAAAGTTTCTTTTCAGTTCATAGATATCTCTGAAAATTATATCTAGAAACTCAGTTTAAGAATGTTTACAGATAGTAAGTATTTCTTATAAAAAAATAACTTAGTTCTGTGAGAGATGCTCAAGAATGTTCTTTACTAAGATTAATATATTTATAAGTTCAGAGAGTTTCTCTATCACAGATATAGAGAATAATATTCTGTAAGTAATTAATAAGTTCTCTGAGACTTCTTTTATAAGAGTTATTCATAATTCAGATAGCTGCTTCTGAGTGTCTGCAGTAGAATTTACAGAGATTAAAGTATATAAGTTTCTAGTTCTTTCAGTTATAACAGATAGTTACTGACTGACTGAGCTTGAAATATAAGAATAAGTGCTCACAGACAATTATTCAGATATTTGCAGCTTGATGTGATATATACTATTAACTACTAGAAGTATTCACAGTAGAAAGATAAAATGTAGAGATTAAATATATAATAGTATTCAAGCTGAGTTATGAATAGTATTCATGAAGTTCAGTCTATATAGTTATGTGTAGTCAAGAGCTGCTAGCTCTATTGATTATACAAGAGATAGAAATAGAGGTAAAGAATCCGTGAGAAGCGGGATTTCTTACAGTATAAAAAAATACTCTTAATTTTTATTTTATATTATTTATAAAAGTAAGACTTTTAGTTAATTTCTATTTATATTTTAATAATTTTGAATATAAAATTATACAGTATTTAAAATATCACAGAGAAACTGTGTTAAATAACTGATTAATATGAAATAAAAGATATTATTCTTCAGTATTTATAAGATTTTAATATTAAATTAATGTTATTTTTATTCTGAAAATCTGTTAATTTTTAAACTGCTGTATTAAGATAATATAATTGACTCTGAATTTCTTTACAATCTCAGCATATTTAGAAATTAATTATTAATTCAATTAAGTGATTACTTGCTCTATAATTGCTTCATTGAGTGATATGATAAGTCATTGAAGTTGAAGAGTTGCAGGAATTCATGGAAAAAATAGCAGTTTGTTAAGTGAATGAGTTTGTTGAGTGATGAGTCACGTTAATGTCTAATAAAGAATGATATCAATGAATGAGATATTTTTTAGAATTAGTGATTGTATAGATTGAATGACAACATTATTAATATGATAATTGAGTTTTTCTGTTTACAACTTATTTACAGTGATTCATCATTCATCCATCATTATACTATCTCAGTGACCATGTCACCAATTGAAACAGTAGAACAGCCATAATCCGGTCGTGTAATAACCCTAAGCTTTTCCGGTATGAATGTTGCAGCCAAACTAAACCCGTGATTTGGACCTTGGCCCTTGACAGTCTCTTGAAAATAACACAATGAAAGCTGGAAGTAAATGCATCACCTTTTGCTAGTTACTTTCTAATATGTAATAATAATAACCTAGCAATTCTTGTCTACTTCGTGGTTCTCGAGCGAAACTGGTAGGAAAGCTTCAAATTCAAAACTACTCTGGATCTACGTACCCGTAACATAAGAAATCTCCCTGAATATCCATCACATCGGCAATTATCTTATCGTCGCCCATAGTGCCAAACATGAAGAGGACGTGATTTAATGTGGTGATGTTTCCCGGATCACCGGGCATTGCTCCGGGTTGTCTGTCGCGTTTAGTTTTACCAAAATTAGTTCCTTTTAAATCTCATGCATGAAGGCAGAAGAAATAGGCAACTTACGGATAGTCTGGCGGACCGGGAGGGAAGCCGGAGTTTTCATCAAAATTAGTTCCACCCATCTCAGACAGACGCGCTGGAAGGTCCTTCGCCTGCCAGTCCCACCACAACTTGTCGATCCAGGCGTGATGGAGAAAGAAGATAGGATCACCGGGGGAAGCGCCACCTCTGGCCATCTAACGAGAGTGAAAAAATGAATACCTATTAGATTTACCTCACGAACATGATCTAAATCGGTGCAGGGGCGGGAAATGGTTTTCTGAGGCATCACTCACTTGGCCCCCGACGCCATTGTGGCCACCACCATGAGGGTTCAGCTCGATGCAATTCCATGCTGATATCCAGTTAGGTTTAGAGGTGCAGTCCTCCACCCGTGCCCGGGAGGTGCCTAAGCTAACCGCATCATCGAAATTTCGATCGATGCACTGGGTTCTAATTTCGGATCCCGGTCCAAACGGGCTTGTATAGTTTGCGAAAGGTCCGTCGGTGATACAGCCTTCCCTCCCAAACCCATTGCCGCCGAAGCCATAGACGGAGTCGAAAATGTCAGATGAGGAAAATTTCCCTGCATCCATTTGCTCATACCAATAGCTGGAAATTCAAGTTCCGGGATATGTTAGGAAGGTTATATATAACGTGGTTACTCGACAGAGCTATTCCGGCAGGTTTTTGTGTGGTAACACACGCAAACGGGTTAGACAGAACTCACGGTTGGTAGCCTTTATAGCCACACTCTTCCCGAAGCGCAGCCTCATGACTATACGTCATCAACCGGTGGAAGGGAAGGAATGCTCCCTAGGTGATATATCGCAAATTAGCCATCGGCTTCGAACGACTGTTGTATCGGCTCTTCGTGGTATAGCGGGAACATACGACATAATGGTTCATATATGCTGTGTGCACATGAAGAGCTTGGAAATCATCAAACCGTGTTATTACACCTTTAAAAGCGGTTTTAGGTGGTTTTCTCATCAAACAGAGCTCAGCATCGATGTATGCTTGTTTCTCAGAGTTGCTCAAAGTGTGCCTGCAATTTTTATCAGCCATTAACTCTTGCAGTGGAACGGGGTTAGAGCACGCCTGTTTCTTCCAGTTATATGGGAAGAATATGCGTACCATGCTTTGCGCTGTCCTGGTGTGGTACACCGCGCTGAAACAACTGAACATACCACAGACAAGAAAAGAATGACTCGTCTGAGCCAAACCATGCTGGGCCTTGTGCGATTGATTTTCAAACGCAACGCTTTCCTGTCATGGAAATTACAGAAACCAAAAAGAGAAATAAGAAAGAAAGAAAAAGAGGAAATGATCTGTAGAAACTTAAACAGCAGGCCGGAAGACACGATGATATTTATGTACATATCGTGGTCAGTCGTAGGGCAATCCGGGAACCTACCTCCGCCCCGCGTGCTGCTTGCAAATGCTATGCAACCCAACATTTTAACATGAACCAACATAACAATTGGCCTGGGAGACCACATGCGTGATGCGAAGCTTGCTGTAACCAAGGCGTCGGTAAATGTTTGCAAACCCAGAACTGACTGGAAGAAAATCACTGAATTCCCCAGAGCCGCAAGTCTGGAGTGGTGTACTGCTATTTTGGCGCGCTGGAATCAAGTGGACCTAGAACACACACTGGTCTCTTGATGACTTGAAACTCCTTTACGGGATCGGGTTGGTTTCATGATAGTTCTGGTTGTAGCTCGTTCGAAACCAAAGACTTGGTATTTATGACCTCTGCCCACGTCAATTTGTCGAGGCATATGTAATGATATTTTTTTTTCCCCAAGTCGGTGTTCTAGAGCTGAGGATCTCCCCCGTTGTCGAGATACAGTCTGTGAGATGGACTTTGAATCCTTTTTAAGAGTCACAAGTATGGATTGGAAACGCCACTTCAGGTTCCCCATCAGCTTTGTCTTTCACAGTCAAACTCGAACTTTTTTCATTTTCTGCAGGGGTTGTCCAAAAAGCTTGTTTTGATGCTTTGCACAGCTAACAGCTGGGGGTTTATCCAGTATAAATTCTATGACGTGTTGGAGACTGCTTTGTGTTGGTCAAATGAACCAATCTTTATTTAGTTGTTTGTCCCAAAGCGTTCTTAACATAACTGCTTCTTATATTTGAGATGATGAACATCTTCTTCGAATCTTTGAAGTTGTGAAGCTCTCATCTAGCGAGGGTCAGATGGGAATTTGTATAAATTGGATACTGTGTATCTAGAAAAATCCTAGAAAAATCTGCCTATTAGCATATTTGCCTCTCACAAGTAACAGTTCATTCGTATCACGAACGGAATAACGAGAATCTCACCTCTCACAATATCGCCTAGCCCTAGGTATCGTTCGTCCATTCATCTTATTACCCTGAACACCTATACGACGAATTGGGCCGAGGGGTAATTTGTTGTAGTTACTCAGCGTGATAGGGAAAACTCAGAATCATTGATTTATTTAATCCAATCTGGATGCCAGTGAACCGATCAGATGAGACAATCAAAGTACATCAGAGGAGCATCGGTTGCTCGCGTTTCTTCTCACTTTTCTATCCCCATTCTCACTGGTCTGCAAGAAGCAAGCAGACACCACTTCGAGGCAACAATCCTCTTCGAATTGTTCACTTAATCGGTCATATGCCGATGCTGGCCATGCACGTAGGTTCTACGCATTGCACTAGTTACGCTGTACGTAGTATTTCGGCATATGTTTGACATCGCATACATATATACCTGTCCACGTAAATCCATCAATCGCAATCGCACCGTTTTGATATGGACTTGGGCGGCTCGGCTAGTCTTGGTTTCCGCTTTTGGCTTCGTTCTAGCAACTTGACAGGAACTAGTTAACTTAGTTATTTAAGCCTTCAAGCAAGTTGTGGATAAGCGAAGAACTGCAGGAAACACAGTCAATGCCCTCACCATAGTTACGTCTTCTTCTCGGCGGTTCTGCGGTTATGGGCAATAATGCAACTCTTTACTCCCATTGAAGGAAGAGTAGTTTGTTCCTGGGGCTTCATCATTTCTTCCCCATATCCCGCTGCTTTTCTCACTCCCTCTCCGACAAGGCCAGAGGCTAAAAAACTCAAAACCTCATTCTTGAGGCTTTTGCTGATCCTTTGGAACCTAACCAATCCCTAGTTACAAGCCTCACTCTCTACGGATAGGCGGTTGGAATAACGGCCGCAGTCTCGGTTTTGAAAACGCATGCCCAATGCCATCACTGGCCTCATCTGCCGAAGGCTGAAACGAACATGGATCGAGTCTTTAACGGATAGAAAACAATGGAATTGCTATTTCAACCCTTTGATATTTATCCTGGCCCTTGCCTGAAAATTAGCTCCTTCATCCAAGCTTTCGCTAGTTAGTTATGTTGCTCCTCGCAAATTTCTCAGCTGATCTCTTAGCCTAACAAGATGCCTGCCCAGGCATCATATATAGAGACAGTCATGCCCGCTTGATATCGCCGCTAGATTTCATTTATGCCTCTGTTTCTTGTCCTTGGGCATCTTACCTTTCCTTCTTCTACTTCTTCCTTAAAACTTTCGCTCATGCAGTTCCTTTCCCTCGCGCTTGTGCCTATGCTTCTGGCCGTAGCCAGCTTTGCGCATCCTGGCCATTCCATCGAGGGAGATGTTCACCGGCGTAAGTATCATCTTCAACATTCTGCAAGACGCGGAGTCTACGAATGTACGAGCGATCTCCAGAAGCGTGGTTGGATATCCTACCAGGCTGATCGGAGACATGCCCGCCTGAATGAACTTCGGGAGCGTGCTGGATATAAGTCTCTGGCTCGCCGTGACTCTGGCCTTGATGTAGAGCTTTTTGGCCGCCAAGCTAGCTGCGTGCTGGATCCTGAAGTCATGGAGGGCCCCTACTGTAAGGGTTCCATTTTATTTTACTATCACTTGTTCCCTCCAACTTGCCCTTTGGGGGATAAAAGACAGCTTTACTGAACATCAAAAGGGGTTGCGGGAGAACTTATCCGCGAGGATGTCCGTTCGGGAGTGGGCGGGAAGGTGGAACCTAGCGTAGCCCTTCACCTTGATATCAACGTTATCGATGTGTCAAACTGTCAGCCCATCCCAGATGCATATGTTGAGTTATGGGGCTGCAACTCGACTGTGAGAAACCCCCATCTCCCCCGCGGAACAAAAAGTGAGATATTTAAAGGCACCCCTTATCAACATGCTAAACATCCCTTTTTCCCCCTCCTCCATAGGGCGTCTACACTGGTGTCGTGGCTCCTGGAAATGGCGACGGCAACCCCGCCGAGATTGATAACAACGCCCTGCGAGGGATCCAACCGACAGCTCAGAACGGCACGGCCTCGTTTACCACCGTTTTCCCGGGCCACTACACTGGGCGTGCTAATCACTTACACAGTAAACACGATCCCCTCTTCCCCCAAGAATCCATAATCGAATTCTATATATTCATCTAGACAGATCAACTAACTACCAATTTCAGTAATTATCCACCATGGAGCTACGAGGCTCCAAAATGATACCATCAGAGGTGGCACCATTTCCCATGTTGGCCAGATCTACTTTAATGAACCCCTGATCAAAAGTGTCGAAGCCACTTCGCCGTATACGACGAACAAACAACGATGGACACCCAATGATAGAGACGTGCTTTTCCGGATAGGATTTCAGGGAGGCGATAACCCGATAGTGCAGACCCAGACGATAGGCGGCTCCATCAAAGACGGAATCTGGGGGACCATCGACGTGGGAGTCAACCCCCAAGCCGTGCGGAACCCCAAAAACGTGAACTGGTGGACCGAGGACGGTGGGATGCCGAACGACGGCTCTCCGTGGGATGAGTTCCCCGGGTCTGGCGGGGCTAACCCACCTAAAGAAACTAACCCACCTAACCCACCTAACCCACCTAACCCACCTAAGCCTTCCGAAACTGGAAATGGTGCGGCCAGAGCTCTCAGAAGGGGAGGGGCAATTGGTGGTGCGATGCGAAGTGTTAGATCGTTTCTCGAGAGTGCATGAAATTGAGACGGACAGCTAGAGCGGCAGGGAAAAGCTTTCGAGGTGGGATATCCAGGTTCTCAATATTATGTATAGGTCCAGTTTGCGATATCCTTTTCTTCCTTGGTTCTATCCTTATTTTGCACGCTGGTGTGCTTTCTACTAACTTACACCCGCATGTCATATAGCCCATTCGTTACATGAACATACATTACTATTCATTCTTTCCAAGTTTATAATACCCATTTCATAGTTCATGGTACATGGTACACCTGTAACGCAGTTCTCAGTTTCTCTCCTTAAAATCTCATCCCTGTCTCCTCTGCATCCTGATTTACATTGTTTTGCCGTTTCTATTTTTTCTTTGTTGCATAATTAATTCCAGTCCAATCAGATATACCCCACCATAAAATGTCTGGTTCTACATATAGTGTCAGTAATAGTAGATCGAGCGCATACATCCGTATACTGGATCAAGAGCCACGGGTACGATCGGTGTAATTGACGCGGTTTGAAATTAGGATGAACATCGACCCTAAGAGAAAGATCCAAGACGTCTAAATAGAGCGACGTATAGGAGGTAAGGTACTATACCTATCTAAATAGGTAGGTCTGGTTTGTGCCAAAAATCCCATATGCAACACTCGGTTATCACACCTTTCTTAATAGAAAATAAATAATCCCAACCAAGGAGGGCCACCAAGCGGATGAAGACTTGTCTAGGAAGGAGCCTCCCACATCCGAGCAAAGTTTGTCCAGCTCATCGAGCGCTTATGGCGCGGTGTTTAGTAGTCAGTGTCCCTGTGACGCTGCTTTGCAGACTTATCAGATCTTATTAAGGATGCTTGTAGGGAATCTCAGGAGGGCGATAGACCACATATTCTTCAGGATCCCCGACGTCAACTCTTGACTATTATAACAAGCTCTCTCTGCCTGATACGCCGAATAGCCCACCACGCACCAAATCATATTAACTCTCGAAAAGGATGTAGACTTGGCATCAATTGTCGAATGGTCAATCTTCCTCCCACACCTTCTGTTCATTTTCGTTGGGGGCGAATTCACTTATGATGAATTACTTCACCCAGGGGCAGAGCATCCTTAGCTTGCCCATACTGCTCTGGCCTTGCAATCCCTTGCTCTGGGAACAGATCCCTGACATTGTCGTTGATACTCTGCATTGCTTGCATGCCCAGTGACAGTCCATCCATGTCTCTTTCAACCTCCGCTTTTTCCTTGGGAGAAAAGTAGAATGGAAACCGAGGAACTTTGCCGTCTGTGGGTTTAATACCAGGAAGGTCTGCCCATTCTCCAGTTCAACAACCTGAGCAAGGTAAGGGCCCTTCGATGTTGATCAAGAGATTTCAAGCAAGGAGCAATAAGTCAAATTTAGGATTATCTTTGTACTCTAGGCCATGGTATAGTTTTGGGGTTTGTTTTTGTGAACGATGCTCTGTATCAAAAAGGCTTGCTTGTGATATAGAGCCCTGGCTTCTCTTTGGGCTTCAATTTCCAGCCTGAGTAAATCCTCTCACAAATTAGGTCGTGAACTAGTTCCTTTGAGGCCGTGAAGCTGTGGGCCATCATAATCCTGAAAGTAAGGTTGAGCAGTGTGAGATAACTCTCCAGAGCTGTTAGTTTCTCTCGTGAGATGGTATGTTCCTGCACCGTAAAGGAGATCTCTGAATGGCCTATGGCTGTTAGGTACTCTATCACCGGTGACCCTATGTTGTCTTGAGTTAGATAGTTCTATAACTCATAATAAAAGGACTTACACAGTCCGCCGTCAAATTCAACTGTGATCCTCCCATGGACGGCCGGATGGCAAACCTTCCATCCAACCGTTTGAGCCCTTCTTGTTCATCAGACATGCTTTGAGTCTAAATCCGTCAAGTGTCCTTGCGAAGTACAGACCGCGAAACTAAAATCGAATGAAAGACATCCTCGCTCTTTGGTATCAAGCAATCTTAGGGCAGACTAAATCTAGCAGCATGCCAGGAACCTTCGCTAAATGATATAACTCCACACCTACAGAGTTTCGCCTCGAGTTCCATGAATATACCTTTGGAACAGGGGCTTTGCATATGCTCCGCACCTATTAAAGGTAAAATCAAAAGGGACTCGGTAGCGTTGGGATAGAGAATAGGTAGTAGGTGCAAAATTCCATCCACGCTATTTCACTAGCAGTAGTGAGGTGAAGACGGCCGGCATTGGGATTAGGAATCTTTGCCATAGCTTCCATGCCAACTCGATGTTGATGCAATATTTGGCACCCACAGCAGCCGCCCTGACAGACGTAACTCCTCGACGTCAAAGTTGACATATCGCTACGCCAGCTCATGAGTTTCATTTTGAGTGAATATGCCACGAGTAAAGAGAGAGATAATATCATGGCCTGGACTTAGCACTATATCTGACTATTTAACCCCTACTAAACTTGATGGCTTGTTGTCCGCCGTACTCTCGATACCCGGGCCAACAAATGAAATGGTCACAAGTCAGTCACTGTGGACAGAAGTAGCTATTATCTGATGGAGTGATGCGCCTCTGGAATGAAATCATCCAGGGGTTTCGGGTTATCAGTGGGCCGTGTGCACATCGCATCTCAGCCTACGATGTTATGTTCCATGCGATGTCTGCAAGTCATTCATCAATGACTGGGGAGTGTGTCACTGCTGAGAAATGCCAAACGCTCAGAATTTGTAATACGGAGTACACGAGGAGATCATATATCACGCCATCCAATTTAATAGCTTAAACATGGTAGGCAAGGGCTGTAAAGCTCACTAGATTATCTGACATGTATTCATTGAGCGAGCTTTGCCAGCAGTTCGTTGCCCTGAGCAAGTTAAGCAAGCCCTAATGCCAAGAGGTTGAGTGTGGCGCGGCATACGTTAGTCGTAGCCGCGCAGGTAAACGCTGACTGACCTCTGTAACGCTGAGATGGGGGGATTAGAATTGGTTTTTAAAGAGAGAAAATTTTTAGAAATCATAATGATGAGTTGAAAATCAATGAAATGATATGTGAAATATGGCTAGCGCTGTCCGTTGAAAGTTTTTTGTATCTAGCTAAAACCACGGGATGGTTGTCGGAACCTTATGGTCGCCCTCGGTTTTTTAAAGAAGCCCGACGCCTAATAGCGCTAGAATATTAGTTCAGCTGCCCTAAACTTTAACTAAACCTCTTAACTACTAATAGCGGGCTCAGGCGTATGATGCAGACCCCGCCTTAAAAAAGGATGTGGCTTTTAGTGTGCCTTGGCTCGCCAAGGCAGGTGTGGCATTTGTCGATTTGATAGTTCTCTCGTTGTTTTAATGAACGAGACTCAAGAATTCCCGAGCTGAAAAATCTAAATCGCAAATGAGAATCGTTCAGAACTGTGTGCAACTATATACCTGTATCTGCCGATAAATCCCCCAGGTATTTGTGCTATTCAGGCCCTCGTTCTTGCTAGCATGCTTCAAGACCACTTAATATTAAAGCTGATAGTATCTTCGTGTACATGTAGAGTGCATATATAGACTGGACACGGACCATCACTTGAGAGATATTCTTGGAAACACTACTTAGATAAATAGTAGTTAAATATATATCAAGAGCAAAGGAATAGAGTGTTGCATACATGCTATTTAACTTCAATCAATGTATTGATTTGATCTGATTGATCGTTTCTCTCAAGTCCCTCTTATATTTGGATCTTTTTAGTAGCGCACACGCACCAACTTCCCCCAATCTCTTACAAGCAAGAAAAAGCAAAAGTAGAGGTGCATGATGGAAAGTATGTAAGTGTAATGAAGACAACTGTGGTTAATATTATCTATCAATAATATCTATCAGCAGTAGACAACGTCAACACTATGAAGAAGTATAAGAAGAGAAGTGATGAATAGAAAAAAAGTAAATGAGGAAGAGACGAGATAACGATATTGCCACAAGCAAGATCATAAGATAGAATAAAAAGAATAAAAATAAAAATCAAAGTAAACACCTAATTAACATACAAGCGATAAAAAACAAAATTTCAAAGAAATCAATATAACAGTATATGCATTTGGAGAGAAGCAAAAGACGAAAATGAATATCGAAGAAGAGAAGTTAAAAAAAGCCCATTTCCGTTTCCTTCCCATATATAATATACCATTTCCCAGCTCTGCGGAAGAAAAAAGAAAAGAGAAGGGGAGTAAGAATATAATAACAAAAGAAGAAGAAGAAGAAGGAAAAAAAAAACAGAGAAAGAAAGAAGAGGGGAAAGGAAAAAAAGAGAAAGCAGAGATATCCTCGAATTTTCCCCTTTCCTTTGCCTTTCCAGTTTCCATCCTTCCCTTAGATTTTTAACTCCGTATTGTGTGTTAAAAATAAAGAAAATAAAACAAAAAAGAAAGAAAAAGTACAGTGAAAAGAAGATATAATATATATCCCATACAAATATTCCTCCCATTGATGATTCCTTCTCATCTCAAAAATATATCCATTTTTCCCTTTTTTAATATCCCTTTTTTGCCCATTTCCGTCCTGTAATGTTTCCCTTCATGTAGAATAATAGGAAAATGAAAGAAAAATATTTACCAATAATAATAACAGAAGAATTGGGTACAAAAAACTTTCAGTAGGTGGCGAGGTGCGGTGGGTGGATTGGTGTCCGTATATATGAATAAAGGCGGCTGTGGTGTTTGGATATACATACGCATATCCCTGTTCCGTCGATTTATCGATTTTGCGATAAATAGCGTGATTGTGTATTGACTTTCGCGAGTCCGAGGAAACGGTTTAAATCAAATTTAGAATCCACGGGTCCGCCGGTGGGAACGAGGAAGTTAATAAAAAGCCCTTTATCTGGTTTCCCGTTCCTGGTTCCTGGTTCCTGGGTTTTTGATAGGTTTAAAATCCTAACCCTCTACCTCCTCCGCGTCTCGGGCGGAGGATATTGTAGTAACGGCAGGCGTGCCGCGCCCACTGGCAGATACGCCTGCTCGGGGCTGTTTGCTGCGCTCCAGCCACTTGCGCTTTCCAACGCGGGTTTCGAAATGCGGCGCGACGGAGGTGAGTTCCTGGCTTGCGGTAATCATCGTGCTGCGCATTTTGTTGCGGTACGCGTCCACTATAACAGGGGAAGAGACAAAGATTAGCCAACGACGTTCGTGCAGCAACTCGTAAGGAAGATGGAAAACAGGGGTGGAAAATGTGAAGTGAAGATAGCCAAGGAAATAATAAAAAATAAATAAAAAATAAATAAATAAAAAATAAAGAGAAAAAATAAAAAAAAATAAAATCATACAAGCTCTCTGCAGAAAGAGAGTCCTGCCGGAGAAGACTCTGCTCTGTCCCCAGCTCATGCGATATCCCAAATCGTTCAACATAACCTCCTTATTGCGCTTGCCCCTCGCTATCTTGGGGACTGCCAGATTCGCCTCTCCGTCGAGTGTCGGCACGGGAACCAAAGTTCGCCCAACCGTCGCTTCCGCATCGTCGCCGTTATCTTCATGATTGCCGCCGGCATCGTCATCAACGAACCTGTCACCACGGTTGCCGCGCCCAAACGGGCTCTGCACGGGGAAATACGTTCGCGGGAATACCGAGTTCGACATGCGATAGGAGTCTGGGATTTCCTTCATATCCACCTGATCGAGCATGACTTTCACTCGAACTCTGCAATTGCGCTGCGGATCCTCGACGAGGATAAATTTCCTCCGGCGTCCTTCGGGAAGGTCGCCGAAAAGAGCGGTGTTATCGGGGCTATGGTCATCACTTTCAGAGCGAGAGTGGGAGGTGGCGACAGTGGAATGGCGACCTAAATGGTCTAGGCCTGTATCACGCAAAGGAGGGGGCATGGAAGGCCCAGTTTGGGAGTGGGAGGAGGCCGGATTCGGGTAACTTGGGTAGCCGTGGAACATATGGCCAGGGCGAATGTCTGCTGGGGACGGGCCAGGTTGGGCGTAGGTGTTTGGCGGCGCAGATGGACGATGAGTACCGTTCGAGTATTCAGGGTTGCCTATACATGGATAATATCAAATGAATGGCGTGATATTAGCCTACGCTGTCTGACATCATCTGGCAAAGTTTACCATAACGACAATGAGGATAAGCGAGACATAAAAGCAGACCGTGCTAGGAATGAAAGGTGTTACCCTCCCCGTTTTGACGAATAAGTGTGATAAGTGAAACCAAAAAAGAAAGAAAAGAAAGAAAATGGAAGATCAGGATAACATAGATACACATCGAACGTTTCATCCTTCCAAATGCTTCCCAACATCTACATGAAGGTCATCAAAATTGTCCATCCGCCATAACAACAAGGCAAAAAGCGGAATATATAGATGGTTGAATCCAATAAAAAAAAAAGACAAGGAAATAGCTTTCCCCAAAAAGAGAAAAAAATCACATCTGGTGAAACATACCGCTAACGTCCTCTCCACTCTGTGTTGTGCCCGATTCAGCAGGGTGTGCATGATGATGATGAAGCTGTGGACCTCCCATACTCAAACTTCCCGTGGTGGCTAGAGCAGTACTACCGGGAACTCCTGCAGGAGGGGGACCTGTCAACTGATTGGCATGTTGTGCAGCAACAGCTTTTCTGTTGTTTATCTTTGCCATCCTTCTTACTCTTCGACTGCGCAGCCGCGGGTCTTGATTGCTATTCCGCCAACTATCAACTGCTCTTTGGATAAGTCCACGTTTGCCGCGTAAACAGGAGTTAAGTTCGGCCAATGCCCACCCAACAGCGTTGCATTCGGTCTCGTAGACTAGACGATTCCCTCTGTACTGCTCCTTTGAGCAACATGCTCGTGGATACACGCAGTTTTCGGTCTTGAACTCTTGGCTCAAGTTTTCAATGTTGATATTTTCTACATCGCATCGAATCGTGTACTCCATTTTCACGCGATCCCGCGAATATTCAAAAGCAATCCACTGAACTCCGTTGCCGTCTTGTCTAACAACAAGTGGAGTAGTCGCGGGAATCGGACCGGGAGCAGCACTAGTGTTGCTTCCGCTCGTTCCTGAATGAACAGTACCGCCTGAAACCGGTGGCTGCTGGTGCGATTGGTTTAATGGCGTTCGTTGCGACGAAGGGGGATGTTGAGGAGTTGGGTCAAACTTCATTCGTGGACTGCTCGTAACTCCGCCGGGGTGTTGTTGAGTTTGCTGGTGTTGGTGTTGCAGTTGGCCCGGGGTGCCTTGGTGGCCCACAAGGAGAGGTTGGGATGTGAGATGGGCATGTTGTTGGCTAGGATGAGGCGCATACGGAGTTGTGTGGACAGGGTTCATGGGTGGAAACTGCGGGTAGCCATACATTCCCGAGGCCATTTGAGGCGGCTGCCCGTAGAGGCTTCGTCCATGGGGATCGTGGCCTTGAGGTGATGCGACGGAAGCTGGCGAATTTGACTGAGGTGTGTGGTAGATAGGGGGGTAAGGGCGTTGCATCTGTGCGGTTGCCGCCATAAGATCTGGGGCTTCTGTTGAAAGTTAGCACGCTGATGGCATGTGTTTTTGGTTTGCTACAAAAATTCCACCCTCAACGCCAAAACTACTAAGTTTTTCATCCACCAAAATAACAAAAATGCCGAGGGAAACTGTGCAGGACGAATTTATACTTCGACATCCTCGTGTTTCCTCTTCATCCCTCCTCTCCACCCAGAAATTACCAAGGAATTTAGTTAATCCATACCGCTTGAAGGATAATGTCCTGAACTACTTGTTGCAGTATAAGTCCCGGGGTGAGAAGAATAATAAGGTTCCTGAGCAGGAGCCCCGTATGGCGATTGGCGTTGTAGGTGGATACCGTTTCCTATGACATGCGGCGAAGGGTACGGAGGCTGTGGAATAGAGGTCTCGGACTGATGTGGAGACTTTGGAGGCTGTTTTTGGTGCTGGAGAATGCCTGCAGATCTAGGATGCTGGAGTTGAAGAGGCTGGTGGGTAGCGTGTGAATGTTGAGGTTGTCGCTGTTATGTCAATGGTTTTCAGTCAGCTATCGCCGCTCTTCTTGAGAAATGGTTTCTGCATCCACACAAGAACCGGACAAAATGATAGGGCCAGTCTTCACAACACAGTTGGGTGGGAATGGCCACCTATTTCTCAGGTTTAAACGTATATATGTGCGGAAAGTGTGGGAAAAGAAAAAATATCAACAAAAAAGAGCATCCAAATGAATGATATGCGATTTGACACGAGGAAGAGACCTAAGCAAAGCGTCACTGCAGGGGGAGCGCCCGCCGCGAGCTGACCAGTGCTTGTTCCCGATCTTCAAGGGATGAAAAGGAACGAGAGGCCAAGGGCAGTTACCAACCCTGAAGGGCCAGACGACTCGGTAGATCAACCCCGTCCACTACCCTTGCTTGGTGTGGCACCGATGACTGTGGGGAGAATATGCCGTAATTTTGACAGATCCAACAGGCAAGGCAAGGGTTGAGCACATAAGATGGGGAACTGTGGAGAGGAAGTGCCCGATCTGACCAGGGGGAGTCATGTTTTCACACACAAAACACAAGAAATATGCCAGACCAACAGTTGAGGATAATGAGGATGAAGAGCAGATATTCCGTCAGGGAAAAAGAATACGGTGATCAAAACAGGTACTGGTCTAGCCGCCATGTGATCCAGGCTGCGACAGAGTGCGTGTATGTAATGGAGGCTAGGCAGTGGCAATAGGCGGCGGGGATGTCGAGAGGCCAGCGTGCCCTGTGGTTGGCGGGTGGGTGAAACCCGGATTCTTTTCGACTGCTGCCGCTAACCAGTGTGCTAAGGACAGGCATTATGCTGCTAAGAACGAGGACCTGCCTTGCACGTGTGGACTAGGCCTTTGCGAAGAGGAGAAAAGAAGGACGGAAAAAGAAAAGAAAGCGGGTGAGAGACGTAAGCATCCCAGGAGGGATGGTCTGCCTAGCTGCATATTCCCTCCACGCCCAGAAGGTACCAGCCCACAACCCATGCAGAGTAATGGCAAAGCTGGATCAAAAAAGGTGTCTGGAGCGCGGCATATTATGTACACTCAGCCAACCCTCGATAGATTGACGTGAAGAGCCACAAGAGGAAATAGCAATTCGCGAAATAACGTAGCCATAAGGCCAATGAGCACAGAAGAGATACCATAGAGCTGAGTGTATGAGCGCTCAATATGGTCTGCTCACGTGCCCCAGCCTCGAGGCGTTGAGTCGCGAACATAGCAAGGATGAAATCCTCGTCTTTCTGTCGACGTGACGGACAGAGGAGAGTCCAGGCAGACCGGATATAATGTAAAT
This sequence comes from Blastomyces gilchristii SLH14081, assembly GCF_000003855.2. Lineage (NCBI taxonomy): Eukaryota > Fungi > Ascomycota > Eurotiomycetes > Onygenales > Ajellomycetaceae > Blastomyces > Blastomyces gilchristii. The sequence continues at coordinate 2,220,957 of NW_003101681.1, read as the reverse complement.
AGGGAAAGTAGACAATGACCCACCAGACCTCAGGAGCATGTCTGTAACGGCTTTAAAAGCGAGAGGGCGTTTTCCTTGAGGAACAAGAGCAAAAATGGCGATAGGTGGCGATCAAACAAGGTACGAGGCAGCAGTGCAAGCAAGAATCGGGACACAGTTATAGGGAACTAACAAAGAGGATCGATCTCCAGATGAGATAGGGAGAGAAAAGGGCCAGGAAACCGCAGGTATGCATGAACAAAAGCAAAAGCAAGGAAGTAAAATGGAAGAAGCAGTACGGAGTAGAGAAGACAGAAGATAGTAAAGGAAAAAAAAAAAAAAAAAAAAAAAAAAAACCAATACTGGGTGTCACAATACAAGCTGCAAGTTGCTTTTGGCTTGCTCAGATCGTTTTACCCGTTTTCTTCTTTTTCTTTTTCTTCTTCGTCTCTCTCCTTTCTGCTCTTTCTATTCTTCTTCCTTTCTGCTTTTTCTCCTATCTTGGTAAGGCAGATATTTGCTTTTTTTTACGTGGCAATTTTTATACTAAACAGGAAAAAAATAAAAATAAAAATAAAAATAAAACAGAAGCAGCAGAAGAAACAGAAATGTTTCAGACTCACCGAATCATCAATCTGCGACGGCGCTGGTAGCTGCGGATCTTCCTTATGGTACTTGGATGCAGGCGGGCCCAAGTTGGCCTGTTGAACCATGGCTGCCATGGCTTGCTGGGAAGGGCGACTGGGACCTTTATGTCGGGGCGGGCGTGGTCACAGAAGCAATAGTCGGGCAAAGTAAAAATGCAGTAGTGTCGTAGCAACTGGTGCTGGTGAGTGGTGTTGTTGTGAGGAATGGAGGGGGGAAGGGGAGGAAGTTGTAGAGTACCCCTCGCCAGCGTGGTTCTATAGTCAGATTTGACAGATGTGTAGTTCCAACGGTAGATGGAGTAGTGAAGAACCTGACAGGATCAAAGCTTTTTTTTCTTTTCTTTTTTTCTTTTTCCTTTTTTGCTTTTTGAGAGGGGGAAAGGAATGGGTGGGTAAGTTTTGTTGGATGTGATTTGAAGAAACTCAGGAGCTAGGTCAAGGGAATGGAATGGCCGTTGGAGGAGGAGAAGGGGTGATTTAGGTAGCGGGACGGACGAGGATCAGGGCTTGGGGGATCAGTTTAAAGCTTCTTTAGGGGGACTCAACGGCCAAGAGGCTGGAACACTACAGAGCGCGTGTGGATGGACAGGGAACAAAAGGAGCAACAGCAATGGCACAGGCGACCATTGGAGGCGACTTAAGGGGAACGGTTAGTCTGACAGGCATAAAGATAGTTTGGGACTGACTGGGAAGGGAGAAGGGAAGGGGGCGCGAGTGCTAGTTAGCGCCTGTTAACAAGCCAGACGGGGGGGATGATAAGGGGGATGATGGGGGGGACCCCGGGGGGGGGGGGGGGGGAGAAAGGGGCCCCCCCCAAAAAAAAAAAAAATAAAAGGGGGGGGGCGGTGAAAACAGCGAGGGGACCGGACAGGAAGCCGGGCCAAACAAAATTTTTATAATGAAGGGGAAAAAAAAGAAAAAGTGGAGGGAAAGAAGATCCGGGGAACCATTCTTATTACTATTTAATCCTGGCGCCTGGTGGCTGACTCTGGTTTGGGAGGGGAAGCACAAACCGAAAGGAGGAAACTCTCGGGGGGGAAAAAGGGGAAAATATTATGAACGATGGCGGAAAGAAACTTGGAAAGGGAACCATTGTGCTCTTTAATAGCAAAAGAACGCGCCAAAAAAAGCGTTGGCTCAGCACCCCGTGCTAAATAACTAGTGGGAGGGTAAGTAACAGAAAGAACGAGGGGGCTTTAAAAAAACACCCACTACCACCACCAAGAGGCTTGTTTAAT